>NW_020837995.1:6840071-7002203 GCF_003676395.1 Aethalodelphis obliquidens
TTTTGCAGTACGCGGGCCTCTCACTGTTGTGGCCTCTCCCGTTGCGGAGCACAGGCTCCGGACGCACAGGCTCAGCGGCCATGGCTCACGGGCCCAGCCGCTCCGCGGCATGTGGGATCCTCCCGGACTGGGGCACGAACCCGTGTTCCCTGCATCGGCAGGCGGACCCTCAACCACTGCGCCACCAGGGAAGCCCTCATATTACTTATATTTGAACATTTCTAAGGACTGCAATGGTTGCTTCATTATTAGAAACTCATACAGTAAATCAAGGTGTTCTTGGTGCCAAGTGATAGAGTGACTGGGGAGGTGTTATTTCCTGGCAGATTTCCTACTGTCTGCTGAACTCATGTTTTTCTTGGCTTGACTCTTCTCCCGAAATCTCTGTGATTTCCTGTTATTGGGAACTGTGGAAACAGTATTCTCTTCTGTAAAGTGGGATAATACCTCCTAAGGTTTTTGAAAGGTTTATAATGACTTACTGCCTGTAAAGCACTTACGGTAAAACAATGCCCACAATAGATATGTAATAAATATTAGCCATCTCTATTACTGCCATTATTACATTTATTATAATTATCACTAAAATCACTATGATTTATTATAATCATTTATTATAATTTGTGAATCACAAATTGTAATGGTCACATTTCTCCCTTTGGCCAGCTATTGAATAAATTAAGTTTCAAGTACTTTTGCAAAGAAGTGTATAAGAGATAACTAAGAAAGTTGATAATGATTTTAACAGTAGGGTGACTGATCTTTGAATGTTATTCTCCTCCTTTGTATGAGTGACAAATGCCAGCTTCCTTGTAAAGGTGGGAAAGTCCAGATGAGCAGCAGGTTCATTGTATTCTGCTTCCCAGCCACGTGTTCTGGACAAAAGACTCCAATTCTTTACAATTGCCTCCTTCCAAGTTCAAATGGGGCAGTCCCTTCCCCTGTGGCACCGCAGTCGGGCAGTGGGTACCAGTGCCACCTCTCCTGGGCTATGGTGAATTAACTTCAGGGCACAAGCCAATTCTTGGTTTGTATCGAAACATGACTACAGAGGATAATGGCTAAAATGTATTAAACGCTTCCCATTCATTTGCCAGATACTTCTCTACACACTTGATAAACATTAACTCATTTAATCATCACAAAAACGCTATGAGGTAGGTACAGTTAGCATCCTTTTCCAGAGAAGGAAACTGAGGCACCACAGATAGTAAATGTTAGTTCCAGGATTAAAGCACAGGCACCTTCACTCTTACACATTACACTCTGAAGAAAGGGCTACATCAGAGGACTGTGGGGTGCAGCTCTGGAACACAGCAAAATTGGGCAGGAAACATGCTCCTTAGGAAATGTGGTAGGTCTACCTGTGCTGAGGTAGAGATAAACAGAGAAAGCCTCTAAGTGTGGACCTGAATCTTCTCTCTAGGTCTTTTGTTGACAGCGTGCAGTTGTTTTGTGTACGAAGCCAACCCTCATTGCCAGTGGCTGCCATCTTTTATTTCAGGCCACACGTCTGGGTTGGTGGTCAAAATAATGGCAGACAATAAAGTATATTCACATGAATTTCTCTTTGCCCCAACTCTGTGAAATAATTCTAATTAGACAGATTTTCTTAGGTGAGGAAAGAGTCTCAGAGGGTGAAGAGACTTGCCTAAGGTTACACAGCTAGTCAGTGGTGTAACTGGGTTCTGAACCCCTGTGTCAAGCTCCTAGCCCTATACTGTAGGGAACAACTCCTAGTCAGCCCTGGGGGCCTGCAAACCAGATTAAAAGAAGGAAAAGCTGTCTCTCAGGTCAGATTAGTATTGACCCTTTTGGTAGAGAGAAAACAGAGAATGGAGAGATGGGGCTACTGTCACAGGACAGAAGCATGTCGCTAAAAGACACGCTGAGGAAAGCAGTGACCTCTGATGGACCAAGGCAAGCTTGATCTCCCTGCACATAGTAGGCCTACCTTAACATGCCTCACTTGGCATTTCGTACGGATTTTTTAGGTATCTGTATAAATGTTACTTCCTCAGGAAAGCCTGTCCTTCACTCCTCCTTGCCCCAGGCATACATAGGGTCCAACTTTGCATTCCCAAGCATCCTGTCCTTCTCCGTTTATAGCACTAATTCATTCATTCACTCATTCACAAATATCTACTGAGCCCTCATGTGTCAGCTAACGTTTAGGGGCTGGAAATACACCAGTAAAAATCCAATGTCCTTGCTCTCACAGGGTGAGGTGAAGAAGTGATATGAATAAAGCAGAATAAAGGAGTTGATAGTGACAGTGGTCCTGGAAGGGCTGAAAGTATGAGGGGGCGGGCAGCACTGCAGGTGTCTGTGGGAAGATCTTTGCTAGTCTGGAATCAGTCAGCACGAAGGGCTCCATTTGGCAACTTGGGGGACTTTTTCAGATGCTATTGTTATGGTTTAATGAAGCAATTAACACCAAACTTCCTCGGAGGTAGGGGACTTGCTCTCTCCACCCCTCCACTGTGTCCCTGATGCCCAGCGCAGCTCTGGGCAGATGGAAGGGCTGTCGCTGTTCAGTAACTGAACGAATGAATCTGAGGGATAGGAATAGGAAATGAAGACTGATCTCACTTGATAAGACAAAGCCCAGGGACCGAGCCTTTTCTGGGACTAAGTATCTATAGCTTGGATGCTAAGGCTTTTCTTTTTCTCTTCTTTCTTTTTTCCTTCTTTTCCTTTTCAATTTTTGTACAGACAGAATTTAAAATATAATAAGCAAATATTTTCCACACTTAAGAGTCTTTAAGTGTGTGTGATAACATCTATGATTTAGCTCAAATTCATAGACAAGAACCTATAAGTTACTGGCCTTTCAGAAAAGATTTTTGAAAGCAGTGTTATTTTGAAATAGCTCAAACTTACAGAAAGGTTGTACAAAGCTTAGTACACGACCTTTTTTCCCCCTAAACCATCTGAGGGAAAATTGTTTTCACACTGTCCTAGCATGTTTGCTCTCCAGCTGAGATGACCTGCCCCAGGTGCCACTATGGAGAAGCCCCGTCGCCATGCTCAGACTCTGACACCCTGCTCTGAGCCAGTGTGACTATGTTACTTCTTGACTTAAAACTCTTCAAAGCTCCACACTGCCTATAGAGAAGGTCAAAGCTTTTGGGGCATGACTTACAAAGTCTTCCATGTTCTTTTCCTGCTATGCCCTCCCTACCACACATGTCCTGCAAGCAATGCTGCCTCACTTGTAATTGTTCCCACAGTACAGCCATCTCATGCTTCTGGGATTTATCGTGCTGCTTTCACAGTTGGGTGGACCTCTTCCCTCTTTTCTTGCCTGGTGAACATCCCTTCAAGATTTCAGATCAGTTCTTTTCCTCAGGACACTTTTCTAGAGCTTCTTGGCAGGGGTGAGGTCCCCTGTTTTGTGCTCATACAGTGTCCCTTGCATACTCCCATCATTGCTTTTAATGCATCTCATTCATTCATCAAGTTTACTTTTAAACACCTACTGCGTGCCACACATTGCCCTAAAACCAGATCGTGTCCTTTATGGAGGAGATGTGTGTTAGAAAATATTTACACAAATAAATTCTTAAGTGACAAATGTGAAAAGTGCTATGAGATAGAAACACAGACAGACGAAGCTCAGTGAATGAGGTCAACGGAGCTTTCTGCCGATGAGGTGACACGTAAGCTGTACCTGGAAGGTCAAGCTGGACTTACCCGGGGGAGAGAGAAGGGAAAGAATGATTATTGAAATCCTTGTTTACACACCTGTTGCCTCGTGTAGAATATAAGTCACGCGAGGAGGGGTACTGGATATAGTTCATGATTGTATCACCGGAAGCTAGTGTGGTACCCAGAACATGTCTCTGTCTGCTGAACTGAACAAAGCTGTTGAAGGATTGTCCAAAGCCTGAGGTCTTCTCGGTGAATACCAGAAAGCCTGGCTATTTGAAGCCCCTGTCACAAGGGAGAGGGACTCCCATCCTTTCTTTACTTCCTGTAGCCCTCTTGGGTTTCCTTTATTCAAATTGTGGCTTTTCCTCTCCTTTCTTACTACACTGGATTTCTCAGAAGATCTTCCAAAACTCTTCCCACAATTACCATGGGACAACAGTAAATAGTCTGCAATTTCCAAGGGCTCAGCATCCTTTATTCCTAAAAACAGCGGTATATTGACCTTCTGTCACCCAACTGTGGTGTGATGAAATCTGAGGGCCTCAACTGTGAGTGAAGTGCCTTGGAATGCTAGGTTTCAGGAACTGGCCTGAATTTATTTTACTGTCTGTTCATAACAATGGTGAAAGAGGATGGAAACTAGTGTTTCTCCAGGTCAGCTCTACCGCTTAGGCTGGGAGCTATTTGCTCAGGACAGTGAAACTCCCAAATCCCATCCAGAGAAAGGTCCCAATTGTTAGAATTAGCCAGGGAGCTGGTGGGAGGGACGTCTGCCTATCTCAGCTCAGGGTCCTTGTTATTTTTTACTTGCTTCTGAAACTCGGCAGTGGCAATAGTGGGAGTATTTCTCAGGGTTAGCAGAAGAGAAATTTGAAAAGTCCTTCAGTTTATCTTCCTAAGTTGAGAAATGACTGAAGAGAAAAGAATACAGATGTCTAATTTTTTAAATAACGAAGGGGAAATTTATCTTTAACATGATTAAAAGGCTGACAAGTTAAAGTAAGAAAGTTCTTGCTTATTTTTAGACTGTTTTCAGCTAAAAGTTAATCCATTACTTTTGCCTGGTGCTCAAAGAAAATGTACAACTTGTGATTATCATCCTTGTCATAACTCTCTACGCAGCCTTGGACACGGTTTCCTCAACAAGTAAATCAAAATCATCCCTGTTCTTTACACATTTTATCCAACCCAATGTAGCCCTTTCATCTTAGTCCCTAATCTAAAAAAAAGTACCTTAAAAAAAGTAGGTTAAATTTCAAAATTGACCACAGGTCAAGTTGAGAATGAGATGCTCAGAAAAGCATTTGTCTCAGAAGTCCTAAGTAGCTTGCTAACTTGTTCTTTCAAGCTGACAGGAAGCATTTTGGGTTGAAGCCATGGACTGGTACAAATACTTCTGGAGAAATATACTCAACGACCTGTACACTTTGGAAGAACAATAATCGTGTTCTTCCCATAGCATCTAATCTCAAATTCTTCTAAGAGGGAAAAAGGCATAAGCCTTCCCATTTGGCAGTGGCTGGGTCAGTTTTTTGGGGTCAGTTTGATGTTGGAAAACTGCTGCAGCTGGTGGATGGGTCACTCTAAAGTGATGAAACCACAACAAAGATCCAAAATAGTAATCGCACTTAAAAATAAGACCCTGTCGATGGAGCTGCCTTCCAGGGTTTCAGTGGTTTGGTTATTTGGATCTCCATTACTTCTCCATGTTGGATACAGCGATACCAGAGACCCTCAGATTAGTAAAATATTTCATGGTAGGAAGAGAAGAAATAAAACAGGTGTTGAAATTACTGAAGCAGAACAGATCCAAACTTTTAAAAATTCATGTCAGAGGGAAAACATTGTGACCAATAAAGAAACAAAGATAGAGCTGGAACTTGTGTTTGGAAAAGGGGTGGTACAAATGCACTATTTGGTGTGATGGATAGATTGAAGACATACTCACTCTAAATGAGTCTACTTTGGGGCTTCCCTGGTGGCACAGTGGTTGAGAGTCCACCTGCCGATGAAGGGGACACGGGTTCGTGCCCTGGTCCAGGAAGATCCCACATGCCGTGGAGCGGCTGGGCCTGAGAGCCATGGCCGCTGAGCCTGAGCGTCCGGAGTCTGTGCTCCGCAACGGGAGAGGCCACAACAGTGAGAGGCCCGCGTACCGCAAAAAAAGAAAAAAAAAAGAGTCTACTTTGAATCTCTTACAAAGTTTCTGTCTATAAAAAAGATGTTTAGTGTCATTAACACTTTACTGAATTTAACCTTATATGGATACGTACTGCTTAATTTTTTCTACACTCTAAATGATTACAGCAGAAGACAGTGAAAGCAAGTTTTCCACTTTCAGTTTTTAGCTTTGCCACTGAGTGCATGCCTTAATCAACACAATTGTTTTGATCCCTGAACTAGATTCCACATCATTCACCTTTTCCAATAAAATGAGGTAAAAAGAAGGATATATAAACAACTTGAAACTTAATTGCTCATGTTAGGATGGAAAATATCTTATTTAACGCTCATTAGGGGAAAAGCAGAGTTTGAATAATGAGCGGGGCTATGATTAATGAGCAGAGAGAATTCCATTACAGGAACAGGCCCTCTCACACACAAGGCACACTGCCGATGACCCTGCCCATCCCTGCCTCCACCGTCTGCCGCCCCAGCCCCTACGCAAATGCACAAACCCCAAGAGTATCCATACATACACACAACTTGTAAGCAAAGCTCACATCAGTTAAATGCCAGATTCTGTTGTGAAAGGTAGCTGGCTGGAGGAATTATGCATCTCTAAGGTACTGGGGAGGGGGAAAGAATGTTGTTAAAAATAAAAGGCAAGATAAAGGCATCATCAGAAGGTGTGAGACCTACAAAGTTATGGATTTCCCAGCCAACTTATGTCACTGCCCAAGGTTTTAAGAAGGGTTCAAGTGGACACTGGTGGCAACTTTATTCTTAATAGGCCAAATCAAACCCATGGTCTAGGGATCATAGAAAAAAAAGTATGACCACTAGCATACAGCTATGTGCTCAGGAAATTAGGATCCTGATAAACACAGGAACCAAGTGAAATTCCAATCTGCTTATTCTTAGGTCAACATTGTTCTTTTCATTTACTGAGGTTTTCTCTTGCACAGAATTATACAGATGCCACCTATCCCATCTGGGTCAGTGAAGAAACACTGTGAATGTTCAAGTGCTGGCAGGAATGCCAGGGGTAATCACCAGCCTCCTGTTTTTCCTACCGCAGGGCTCTCAAACAAGACACCTCTGTGAGTGGATCACACCTGCTGAACTGACTGTTCTATTACGGTGTGGTATCTTTTTTCTTTTTTTTTTTTGCAGTATGCGGGCCTCTCACTGTTGTGGCCTCTCACTGTTGTGGCCTCTCCAGTTGCAGAGCACAGGCTCCAGACGCGACGCGCAGGCTCAGAGGCCATGGCTCACGGGTCCAGCCGCTCCGCAGCATGTGGGATCCTCCTAGACTGGGGCACGAACCCATGTCCCCTGCGTCGGCAGGCGGATTCTCAACCACTGCGTCACCAGGGAAGCCCCGCGGTGTGGTATGTTTGCAATTCGTACTCTGTGCTCTCATCCCCCTCGTGACCAGTGGTGTGAACATACAGGGCAGCTGGTAAGGGGATTCTCCCAGACACTCAGGCTGTGATTACCAAACAGTTAGGCGCTAATAGAATGGCCTATAAGAGTGATCCTAACGTCCTATGAGGCAGGGCCCAGGCTCAAAGAGAAGACTTAGGTTCCACTATATTATTTGAGAATTAAATAGTAGTCATTTGATGACTTCAGAAAGTAATGCAGCAAATTGGACTCTGGTCCTTTGGGTGGTTACTTTCTCATATAGATTAGTCTGCTTTTTCTTGCCATGGATTTATTCTTTTAATTGACTTACTTATGAGATTCTTGTTTACCTTATCAATGGCCCCAAGCCAACAGTCTGTTTCATTGGAAGACACCACAAAAGCCTGCAGGAAACAAGAATGCTTCCTCCTGTCTTCGCACAGGATTGGTGATTGATCTTTCCTTACTCATTTTGTCTTTAAATAACAGCAGGAATCATGAAGTGGCCCAATTTCAAAAGAATTAGCCCAAAAAGCTGGTTCTTTGAGAAGATAAATAAAATTGATAAATCATTAGCCAGACGTATCAAGAAAAAAAGGGAGAAGACTCAAATCAACAGAAACAGAAATGAAAAAGGAGAAGTAACAACTGACACTTTGGATTTCTGCAAATACAAAAGATCATGAGAGATTACTACAGGCAACTATATGCCAATAAAATGGACAACCTGGAAGAAATGGACAAATTCTTAGAAATGCACAACGTTCCGAGACTGAACCAGGAAGAAATAGAAAATATGAACAGACCAATCACAAGCACTGAAATTGAAACTGTGATTAAAAATCTTCCAACAAACAAAAGCCCAGGACCAGATGGCTTCACAGGCAAATTCTATCAAACATTTAGAGAAGAGCTAACACCTATCCCTCTCAAACTCTTCAAAAATATAGCAGAGGGAGGAACACTCCCAAACTCATTCTACGAGGCCACCATCACCCTGATACCAAAACCAGATAAAAATGTCACAAAGAAAGAAAACTACAGGCCAATATCAGTGATGAACATAGATGCAAAAATCCTCAACAAAATACTAGAAAACAGAATCCAACAGCACAATAAAAGGATCATACACCATGATCAAGTGGGGTTTATCCCAGGAATGCAAGGATTCTTCAATATATGCAAATCAATCAACATGATACACCACATTAACAAATTGAAGGAGAAAAAGCATATGATCATCTCAATCGATGAAGAGAAATCTTTTGAGAAAATTCAACACCCGCTTATGATAAAAACCCACCAGAAAATAGGCATAGAGGGAACTTTCCTCACATAATAAAGCCCATATATGACAAACCCACAGAGAACATCGTTCTCAATGGTGAAAAAGTGAAACCATTTCCACTAAGATCAGCAACAAGACAAGGTTGCCCACTTTCAGCACTATTATTCAACCTAGTCTTGGAAGTTTTAGCCACAGCAATCAGAGAAGAAAAAGAAATAAAAGGAATCCAAATTGGAAAAGAAGAAGTAAAGCTGTCACTGTTTGCAGATGACATGATACTATACATAGAGAATCCTAAAGATGCTACCAGAAAACTACTAGAGCTAATCAGTGAATTTGGTAAAGTAGCAGGATATAAAATTAATGCACAGAAATCTCTTGCATTCCTATACACTAATGATGAAATATCTGAAAGTGAAATTAAGAAAACACTCCCATTTACCATTGCAACAAAAAGAATAAAATACCTAGGAATAAACCTACCTAAGGAGCCAAAGACCTGTATGCAGAAAATTATAAGACACTGATGAAAGAAATTAAAGATGATACAAATAGATGGAGAGATATACCATGTTCTTGGATTGGAAGAATCAACATTGTGAAAATGACTCTACTACCCAAAGCAATCTACAGATCCAGGGCAATCCCTGTCAAACTCCCAATGGCATTTTTCACAGAACTAGAACAAAAGATTTCACAATTTGTATGGAAACACAAAAGACCCCGAATAGCCAAAGCAATCTTGAGAACGAAAAACGGAGCTGGAGGAATCAGGCTCCCAGACTTCAGATTGTACTACAAAGCTACAGTAATCAAGACAGTAAGGTAGTGGCACAAAAACAGAAATATAGATGAATGGAACAGGATAGAAAGCCCAGAGATAAACGCACGCACATATGGTCACCTTATCTTTGATAAAGGAGGCAAGAATATACAGTGGAGAAAAGACAGCCTCTTCAATAAGTGATGCTGGGAAAACTGGACAGCTACATGTAAAAGAATGAAATTAGAACACTCCCTAACACCATACATAAGGCCAGACACCATCAAACTCTTAGAGGAAAACATAGGCAGAACACTCTATGACATAAATCACAGCAAGATCCTTTTTGACCCACCTCCTAGAGAAATGGAAATAAAAACAAAAATAAACAAATGGGACCTAATGAAACTTAAAAGCTTTTGCAGAGCGAAGGAAACCATAAAGAAGACGAAAAGACAACCCTCAGAATGGGAGAAAATATTTGCAAATGAAGCAACTGACAAAGGATTAATCCCCCAAATTTACAAGCAGCTCATGCAGCTCAATATCAAAAAAACAAACAACCCAATCCAAATATGGGCAGAAGACCTAAACAGACATTTCTCCAAAGAAGTCATACAGATTGCCAACAAACACATGAAAGGATGCTCAACATCATTAATCATTAGAGAAATGCAAATCAAAACTACAATGAGATATCATCTCACACCGGTCAGAATGGCCATCATCAAAGAATCTACAAACAATAAATGCTGGAGAGGGTGTGGAGAAAAGGGAATCCTTTTGCACTGTTTGCACTGTTTGTGGGAATGTAATTTGATACAGCCTCTATGGAGAACAGTATGGAGGTTCCTCAAAAAACTAAAAATAGAACTACTATGCGACCCAGCAATCCCACTACTGGGCATATACTCTGAGAAAACCATAATTCAAAAAGACACATACACCCCAATGTTCATTGCAGCACTATTTACAATAGCCACGTCATGGAAGCAACCTAAATGCCCATCGCCAGATGAATGGATAAAGAAGATGTGGCACATATATACAATGGAATATTACTCAGCCATAAAAAGGAACGAAATTGAGTTATTTGTAGTGAGGTGGATGGACCTAGAGACTGTCATACAGAGTGAAGTAAGTCAGAAAGAGAAAAACAAATACTGTATGCTAACATATATATATGGAGTCTAAAAAAAAAAAGAAGAAAAAAAAAATGGTCAGAAGAACCTAGGGGGAAGACGGGAATAAAGACACAGACCTACTAGAGAATGGACTTGAAGATACGTGGAGGGGGAAGGGTAAGCTGGGACAAAGTGAGAGAGTGGCATGGACATATATACACTACCAAATGTAAAATAGATAGCTAGTGGGAAGCAGCCGCATAGCACAGGGAGATCAGCCCGGTGCTTTTTGACCACCTAGAGGGGTGGGATAGGGAGGGTAGGAGGGAGGGAGATGCAAGAGGGAAGAGATATGGGGACATATGTATATGTATAACTGATTCACTTTGTTATAAAGCAGAAACTGACACACCATTGTAAAGCAATTATACTCTAATAAAGATTAAAAAAAAAAAAAAGAATTAGCCCAGCTCTGGCAGAGGGCAACACATACTTGGAGATTTCCTTTACGTCATGAAACGTTTCCTGCTAAACTGGATTCAGTTGACTTGGATGAAAACAAGTTCACAGGGCTTGAAAATTTGGCCCGGAAGCTGTAAACAGTGGGAAGCACCTAGTGGAATGCATGCTTCCAAACTTGGGGGTGTTGGGTTATGTGGCGCCAGTGGGGTGAGGGAAGGGTCAGGTCCATTTAAAGGAATCGCGGAGGTTCTGGAAGAGGCTGCTGGTGTCATTTACTAATTTCATTGCAAGCACCACCTTGTGCCAGTACCAGCTAATGCCAAGGAAACATGCAGAGAGGGACTGGAGAGCACGGGACGCCACGTAGGTGCTCAGAGGGAATTTGTGCCCTGGCTCGGGCTCTTTCCCAGGGGCAGACATCCACAATGGTGGTAGAGCCTGCTGGGGGAGCGCCAAGGGAAAATGAGGCCACTGGGCAGGCACTTGTCACAGCATTAAAAAGGAACAAAGGGGCCAAGTTTAATGGCATTATTACCCCAGACAGACAGAGTTCGGGCATTCCCTTCCTGAAGAATATGTGCAGCATTTTGGTGGTAACTCCAAAATGGCACCAGAGGACAGAGTTGTGTGGATGATACATTAAAAAAAGAAGCTGTTGTAATTGAAAACCAAAAGTTCCATCCCCAAATTGAAAAATATCACCCTGCTCTATTGTTACAGCAAGTGTATAGAGAACCTAGGATGGGGTGAATTCAGAATTTGAGTGATGGAAGGGAAGCATTAGAAAATTAACTGACTGTTCTAAACAATTCTGATGAATGCAAAATGAGAATGGTCTTAATAAGGAGTCTTTTCCATAGGGTCTAACGTAGAGCCTCACACAAAACAGGCATTGACAAATCATTGTATGTGGTCAATGTACTTTTTAACAAATAACTGCATGGATAAAAGGCCTCAGTTTGGGGAGCCTCTCTCTTTAGGAGCTGGTTTTCTCCCTCCTCTAAAGGGATATATGAGCAAGAGGAATGCAGAATGACGGATATATAGGTTAATTCATTCATTCATTAACACACATTTATTATTGTATACTTGGCACCATTCTAGTCACTGAAGATAAAGAGATGAACACCAAAAGGTCCCTGACCTGACAGAATATGCATTCTAGTGAGAAAAACAAGTAATTTTTAAAAAAGCACGTATCTAACATATGTTGGCCAGCTTTAAGGGTTTAGAGAAAAAAATAAGGCTGAGTCTGGAGATAATGAGTGATTAGCATGGAGAGGCATTTTCATGGGGTGAACAGGAAAGGTGATCAGTTGGGATTAGGATCAGAAGATGACATTTGAGGAAAAAATCAAAATGAGGACATGACCATGGAGAGATCTGGGGAAACAGTGTTCCCAGCAGAGAAAATATCAAGGTACAGGCCAAGTGGCAGGACAGAGCTTGGCATGTTCCCTGCAAGAGCTCTGGGCTGGCTGAGTGGAGTGTGGGAGGGAGAGAGTGGAGGAGGTGAAGCTGGAGAGGCCAGCCGGGACCGACCCTGCAGAGGCAGGGCTGGCTACAAAATTTAGGAGGCCCAGTACAAAATGCAAATGCAGGGTCCTTTATTTGAAGAGCAGTAAAAAAAAAAACGATTTTATAAGTACTAAAATATAAACCTTTTTCCTTTCTTTCACCGTCTTTCTCAACCCCTCACAGTGATTTTATTTGCTATTTATATTCCACTTTCTTGGCTGTGGGGATCCTCAGGGGTGACTGCAGACCTTCAGGGGTGCCTGGGGTTGCGGCCCTCCTACTCAGTATGCACAAGGCCCACTGGCTGTAGGGTTCCTTCTCCTGCCAACCATGGGACTCCCAATATGCCCTATCCTGGCTGGGGGAGGGGAAGTCAGAAGTCAGTCTCCCCTTCCCATGGAACCACTCCATGGTGGACGGATGGCCCCAAACTTTGGCAACTGCTATTTTGGGACATGCCTGGTACCTGAATAAGGGGTGAGTGAGAGGCTTCCCCACTGCTCACCACTCCCATCACCACCTATCATCTGTCAAAATGCTGTGGATGCTCGCCCAGTTCAGGACTTGCTGGGGGTTGTCGAGGGTCATGGCACAATGCGGGACTCTCACTGGCAAGCCTGACACCTGACCTGGTCACCACCCTGGGTGTAAGGCATCAGAGGTCATGTGTCAGGGGTGGGAGTAGGAGGCCAGTGGGGCCTGGGACGCCAGGGAATAGGGATTGGGCAGCCAAAACCAATTCTGGGGGGGCAGGGAAGTGATGGGAGGTAGGATTCTGCATGAGTTGAGGCTCCCAGCTCTGAGCACAAGTTCCACTGTCTCACTGATCCTCACTTACAAAATTCAAATTCAAAGATAAAATTATTAATATTTTAAGACATCAACAGCAGAGCACTGAATCCCAAGTGTAGGACCTAAATAGACATGTCTCCAAAGAAGACAGGCAGATGGTCAAGAGGCACATGAAAAGCTACTCAACATCGCTAATTATTAGAGAAATGCAAATCAAAACTACAATGAGGTATCACCTCACACCAGTTAGAATGGGCATCATCAGAAAATCTACAAACAACAAATGCTGGAGAGGGTGTGGAGAAAAGGGAACCCTCCTACACTATTGGTGGGAATGTAAACTGGTGCAGCCACTATGGAGAACAGTATGGAGGTTCCTTAAAAAACTAAAAATAGAGTTACCATATAATCTAGCAATCCCACTCCTGGGCATATATCTGGAGAAAACTATAATTCTAAAAGATACATGCACCCCAATGTTCATTGCAGCACTATTCACAATAGCCAAGGCATGGAAACAACCTAAATGTCCATCGACAGATGAATGGATAAAGAAGATGTGGTATATGAATACGATGGAATATTACTCAGCCATAAAAAGGAATGAAATAATGCCATTTGCAGCAACATGGATGGACCTAGAGATTATCATACTAAGTGAAGTCAGAAATAGAAAGACAAATACCATACGATATCACTTATATGTGGAATCTAAAATATGACACAAATGAACTTATCTATGTAACAGAAACAGACTCATAAACAGAGAGAACACACATGTGGTTGCCAAGGTGGGGAGGAGGGTTGGGGGAAGGATGGAGGGGGAGTTTGGGATTAGCAGATGCAAACTAGTATATATAGAATGCATAAATAAAAAGGTCCTACTGTATAGAACAGGGAAATATATTTAATATCCTGAGATAAACCATAATGGAAAAGAAAATAAAAATGAATATATATACTGGGTTGGCCAAAAAGTTTGTTTGGTTAGTGAATATGTTGTTCAACAAAGTTCTTGGTGAAAATGAAAAGTGTGTCTTTTATTTTTACTTAAAACCGAGCGCACTTTTTGGCCTATTCAGTATATATGTATAACTGACTCTGTTGTACAGCAGAAATTAACACAACATCGTAAATCAACTATATTTTCAATAAAAAAAAGTCCCAAGTGCAGGACCTGTGTACCACGGTAAAGAGTCCGATCTTTATTCTGAATGAGATAGACTGGCTGGGAGTGGGTGGTTGGCAGCAGTGGCAGGAAATATCCCACTAATGTTTTAAAGAGACTGTTCCAGCAGCCCTGTGAAGGAAGAAAGGCACAGAGGGAAACGCGGAACAGGAGGCGAGGTGGCTTGATTCCAACAGCACTGCTGGAGGTAGTGAGAGGTAGTCACATTCCAGATGTATTTTGTAGGAAGAGCAACTTTTAGGTTAGTTTTTTTTTGTTTGTTTGCGGTACGCGGGCCTCTTACTGTTGTAGCCTCTCCCGTTGCGGAGCACAGGCTCCGGACGCGCAGGCCCAGCGGCCATAGCTCACGGGCCCAGCCGCTCCGCGGTACGTGGGATCTTCCCAGACTGGGGCACGAACCTGTGTCCCCTGCATCGGCAGGCGGACTCCCAACCACTGTGCCACCAGGGAAGCCCCCTTAGGTTAGTTTTAAGGAAACTTTTGGATAAACTGCTAGATTTGGGGGAGTATTTATTATAGACTTGAGGGCAGGAACCACTGATAAATACTTCCATAGGTACAGCCATGATGGAGAATAATCAAATCTTTTCCAAATTGAAAACCCTACAAAATAGAGTCATGGTACAAAGAAGACGATTATTTCAAAATAGCAAGTTTAGAATATTTTCTTTATGTTCATTACTAAATAAGTAAGTGATCTTAAGCACTAAGTTCAAGTGCTATACGTAAAGCACAACTTCAGGATGAAAGTAACAAGTAAATTAAAACAAAAAGAAAAATAACCTGATCCCAGTCTCATGGCTCAAGGAGAAAATGTTTTTGGTGGATGTTAACCAGGATGGGTGGTACCCAGTTCTTCAATCTTATGCCAGGATCTCTGAGCACTTGGGCAGGAAACGTGTACTCATTAGTTTGGGTCTGGGGCATCCCAGCCTGAAATCCCAGCTCTGTCCCAGCTATGTCTCTGATCCCTGGTGGAGCTGTTGTTGAGATGCTGATCTTTGCACAGATAGTACCCCAGAATGCTGAGACTATGCCTGTGCCAGCTCCCTGTAGGAGCCTTCTCTTCTGTCTGGTTTTGACTCTTTGCAGGACGTCCTCCTTTCTGTCTCATAATTGCCTTCCCTTACTCCTCACGCTGAAAGGGATCACTTGCGCTTCCATTTTCTGGGACAGGATAATAATCAACTCATATTTCTGAAGGTACTTTCACAAACATGATTTAATTCCCATTAACATTTCCCATTAATGTGAACTCTCCTGACATAATGGGCTATCTTGGTCACTTTTTTTTGGAGAGGGGGATGGGGGTGAATATTGGAAGGGGATTCAGTTGCCTTTCTTTTTTTTCTTTTAATTTATTTATTATTTATTTTTGGCTGCATTGGGTCTTCGTTGTTGCACATGGGCTTTCTCTAGTTGCGGTGAGTGGGGGCTACTCTTCTTGTGGAGCATGGGCTCTAGGTGTACGGGCTTCAGTAGTTGTGGCACGCAGGCTCAGCAGTTGTGGCTCGCAGGCTCTAGAGTGCAGGCTCAGTAGTTGTGGCGCACGGGCTTAGTTGCTTCTCGGCATGTGGGATCTTCCTGGACCAGGGCTCGAACCCATGTCCCCTGCATTGGCAGGCGGCCAGCTGCCTTTCAAAATCTCACATGGCCAAAGTTATTACATGATAGTTAATGAGAAAAGAGTCATTTTTTTTAAAAAAAAGGGAAGTGGTAAGAAACACCATCATAGACAAAGTCTGTATGCTTCAGCTTGTTCACCTAAATAATCAGAACTATAGAGTCAAAAATGTGTTCTTCATTTCCAAGTCAAGGATGCTGCTAAGATATGAATGGTGCACTGTGGTGGCAGAGAGACGGTTTCCACTATTTCTTCTCTTTGCAAGAAAATATTTGAGGTGGTACAAGAGGCCAACCATACATTCTGTAGACCTAGATCTGTCAGGTCCTGTATTTGTCATTTTTCAACTTCTCTTCAGGGGGTATAATATGGTTCTGCAAAGGTACTATTTATTTCTTTTCTCAAATGTTAAATCCCAGGTTTTGTACTTTGGGTCTTTTCAAAACTTGACATTACTGAATTAATATTTCTTTTCCTGGTGTTAGAATAATGAGTGTTAGTGTAGTTTCAACCCACCAGCTTGTTTTCCTTGTGATGCCCCTGAGGAGAGGCGTCGTGGGAGCTGCCTGTGGTCTGTGGTCACAGTCAAAACTGTACAAAGTAGCATATTGTCTGAGTGTGTGGATAAATCCAAACTCAGGACTTGCCCTGTCAGCCTGCAGAGACGTGGTCGGCATCACAGCCTGGTGTCTTTCTGCGGAGCTCAGACTAGTTTCCATGGCAAAGGAGCTGTGTCATTAACTGCTAGGGTGTTCCTATGTTACTAACATTTTCACATATGTAAAAAGCACTGAAGCATTTTGTATTTTAAAGGGATTATCCACTGGTTATTTTAGTGTAAAAAAGTCAATATATCTGAAAATAACCATTATGACTTGTGTTATTAATTGAAGATAACTTCTTCTTGCATTAAGAAGATGGATCTCTCATTGCCAAGTATGAAAGGCTCAGAGGGGATTTTGACAATGCAATCTTTCTCAATACATCTTACACTGACATCAGAATAAGATGTCATTGGCTACTGAAGAACAGTCACTTAGGAAGTGGAATCCCACTTCTCTGTCAGCATAAAGAGATCACAGAAGATGATAATCCAATACAAAATTCTAGAGAAGGTGTTCCCTGTCCTGCTCTTGGGTAGTAGGAGGCTTGGGGATTCTTCCAGAGCCCCTTTGCTGAGATTCCCCTAGCCTCCTACCACAACCATGCTATATTGGCGGGGTACAGGGGAAATATAGGACCTTGTTCACTTTCCCAGGACCCACCCAGGAAGCAAACACAGGTTCTGAATCTGGACTTTCAAACCAGTGTTGTCTTGGGGAAAGGACAGAGCGAAGGCCCCTCTCCCTAGGGACATACTATGTCCAAACACTGCCTCTTCATCTCTTTCCTTTCTGTCCACTCTGAGGAACCCCTATCAAGTCTAGAACAAGAAAGAAAGCTCTTCTATTATCATGCGTTCTTTTTTCTTTTTTTAATAGAAGTACAATTTGATTTTATTGTTCTATTTCTTTTTTTAAACATCTTTATTGGAGTATAATTGCTTTACAATAGTGTGTTAGTTTCTGCTTTATAACAAAGTGAATCAGTTATACATATACATATGTCCCCATATCTCTTCCCTCTTGCATCTCCCTCCCTCCCACCCTCCCTATCCCACCCCTCTAGGTGGTCACAAAGCACTGAGCTGATCTCCCTGTGCTATGCGGCTGCTTCCCACTAGCTATCTATTTTACGTTTGGTAGTGTATATATATCCATGCCACTCTCTCACTTTGTCCCAGCTTACCCTTCCCCCTCTCTGTATCCTCAAGTCCATTCTCTAGTAGGTCTGTGTCTTTATTCCTGTCTTGCCCCTAGGTTCTTCATGACCTTTTTTTTTTTTATAGATTCCATACATATGTGTTAGCACACGGTATTTGCTTTTCTCTTTCTGACTTACTTCACTCTGTATGACAGACTCCAGATCCATCCACCTCACTACAAATATCTCAATTCCATTTCTTTTTATGGCTGAGTAATATTCCATTGTATATATGTGCCACATCTTCTTTATCCATTCATCTGTTGATGGACACTTAGGTTGCTTCCATGTCCTGGCTATTGTAAATAGAGCTGCAATGAACATTTTGGTACATGACTCTTTTTGAATTATATCATGCGTTCTTAAGAAATCTAATCAATCTGTGTTTTCCGTTGAGTATTTCAAAGCCTATTTTGAAACTTAAAAGCTAAAAGATGACTCTCTTATTCTTCTGAGATCTTACTGACATAGCTGACATTTAAACAGGGGTGAAAATGATGTAGCAAAAAGAAAATACAGAGAAAGAAGAAAACAGGAAATAGTCTATGATTACCCCATTAGATACACAAGATGGCCATGCACTTCTAGGAGACAGCACCACAGAATATGTGAACACAACTTGTACCTGTACAGCTAATTACTCACAGCATCATTTCTTCCCATTTGGTCTGATCCCATGTAATTTTAGATGTTTTACAGCTCAAAGAGCCTTTAAGGGTTTATCTAGGCCACACTGCTTTTTTCTTTTTCAACAGATAGAAAACTGAAGCTATAGAGGATAAGTGTAACATGCACATGGTCACACACACACATTTAGAGGCAGAGTCCACAGGAGAAGCCAGGTCCCTACACTTCTCTTAGTGGCTCTTTCACAAAATGGTGCAATTGTGTCTTACAGCGCCTCTGCATCTCTCCTCACGGGTTCCTCCCTTGGGAGGGGCTGTAAGGTGGAAGCAAACTGAGACAAAAAACCACGTGTATGAGGAAAGGTTCTCCATGCCCAGGGGATGGCCTCAATTAAAGAATGTTTAGGAAAGAGAAAGCCATTGGTTGGGATCAGTTGGAATTTGCTGGAAAAGGACAATCCAGTTAAATTGATAGGACAGTGAGGCTTTGGGCTGCTCTGAGAATCTAGGAAAAGCTACGGATCCTTCCCCAGACAAATGTATCTTTGCACAAAGTTTTGTAGATACGTTCAGATAGTTTTCAGATCCCCTAAAACACACCCCCTGAATCAAGTTTAAGAATCCTACTATAGAGGCAAGATTCTCCTTTGAGGTAGCAGGTAATGCCTAGGAAAACACCAGGAAGGTCACTTTCCCCAGAGAACTACCCTGGGAGTTGTAGGGACAGGAGTAGAAGGGGTTGGTCCAGGGGTCAGCCCAGAGGGTGGGGAGTGGCAACTTTTGTATTTTAAATATTTTAGGAGGGTGAGCTTTGATAAAAAATTGCACTTACCTCTCAATCAAAGTCACCCTTGGAGTGGGGAGGGCTATAATCAGCCCGTTGAGAGCAAGGCTAATAAGGGCTGAAAAAGAGCAATGACTGCAATTAAACAAAGACAATCTTGTTGGCTCCTGGGTTCTATTTGAGCTAAGAAGCCACTTGGGAGGGGGTCCTTTTGGGAGAAGAGAGCTGAAACTCCCTTAACTTGGCAGAGAAGAAGGAGAAACTGCTGATTTCCAAATTCTCTGGTCCTTAGAGACTTCATCCAGTAGTAGCAACAATAAAAACAATTAAGAAGCAGGATCTTGGAATTTATATTTCTCATTACTTTGAATCTGAGTTCCCTCAGCAGAGGCTTGGGTGGCGGCTGGGGTCCTATAGTTGGGAAACAATTTCTCTCATTCACTATGTAATCAGTAAATGTTTATTCAGCACCTTTGACATGACAAGCACTATGTTATACGTTGGGAATAAAGGATGCAATGAGGGACATGGCCTCTGACTTCATGAAGCACAAATTCTAGTTAGAGAGGTTGACAAGTGAACTGACCGTTAGTGTGATACAGGGGAACCCCATGGGGAGTCATCCTAACCAAGTCTGTGGAGATACTTCCTGGAGGAAATGGAGACTTGAAGGATGAGTTGAGGTTAAGAGGAGAAGAGGGAGGACCAGAGCATTCCAGGAGGAGGGGACTGCCCATGTGACCGGGCTGGTGCTTTAGAGAAACTGAGTGAAGGTGAGGTGAGGGAGGGAGCCATAAGAGATGAGATACTACTTGTAGACAGATTCTGGGACACAGGGTGAGGCTTTGTAGGATATTCTGAGGTTAGAACTTAAACCAAAGGACAAGAAAGAGCACTGAAAGGTTGGTGGGGAGGGATGACCCAATGCTCCATTCAGCCTGAGATGACAGCACCAGGAAGAGAGAGCTGGACAGATGCCTCATGTTAACATGCTATTTGCCACATACTCATGCCTTTTAGGCTCTTAAGGACAGAAGAAACCAGAACTACTCTGTCCCATGTACCTGTCCAGGCCCACACACAGGTGCATGATACCCTGTGGTTCTGGATATGGACTTGAGAAATGAATCAACCCTTACACATTTTTGTTTCTCATCCTTTTTTATGCATCCCAGTGTTATGCATCTGATGCAACTGAGGATGGTACTGCTACTTGGAGGTTCTTTAGAGACAACGCTTACATCCTACCCCATGGAGGACACAGAAGCATGGGAGATATAATTGTGGGCTCTTTCTTCTCTTGCCTCATTCATTAACCAAGAGTCTCATCTGATTGGTGAGCTAGAGAAGCAGCGCTGAACATATGTGGCGTCCTCTCTATGGGGAGCCACTTCTTGTCAGGATCCCACTGCTCTGCCCATACCTTTGGAGCTTACCAGGGCATGCTCTGCCTCTGCAGTGGGGAGACCTGTGCTTCAGACAGCAGATTCTACTTACAGGAGACGCAACAAGATCTCATATTCTGTTTGTAGATCAAGCTGTGTTCTAAACTTCAGCTAGCCCAGTAATAAAGCTGATGTTTTAGTTTGCATCCTTCTGATTTGTATCCATCTCTCATTTGGTTCTGAACTCAAGAGGGGAATAAACAAATGTTATCACTTAATCCCTGGAAACCTTAGAAGTGACAGAATCACTGACTTTTCCTTATCCACACTTGGATTGCTGGTTTTTCGTCTTATCTTCGCTAATGTCTGGTTGTGACACAAGACTCATCCTTATGGATCCAATTTACTTACTAACCCTTATGACAGGGCTGTCTATATAGTGGGAGGAATCTGACCCCTCCCCTTCCACACATGCACAACTAGCACTTAATTTCTATCCCTTCCCCCAGGAACAAAATGAGACAACTGGCCAGCTTAGGGATGGGAGCTTGGTGTTGTGGCTTTATGCTCCATCCACAGCATTTGGAGAACTGATGGGGAGATTAGACAATGGTAAGAGGTGGGGGGGAAAAGCTGGAGAGCTTTTCTTTCTTTCTTTTTTTTTTTTTTTGTGGTACGTGGGCCTCTCACTGTTGTGGCCTCTCCCATTGCGGAGCACAGGCTCCAGACGCACAGGCTCAGCGGCCATGGCTCACGGGCCCAGCCGCTCTGCGGCATGTGGGATCTTCCCAGACCGGGGCATGAACCCGTGTCCCCTGCATCGGCAGGCGGACTCTCAACCACTGCGCCACCAGGGAAGCCCTGGAGAGCTTTCTTATTCTCCTATGTGTCTAGGGAACTAGTTTTTGGATATTAACCTCATTCCTAGATCCATCTTATTTTGCCTAACCTTATTTTCCCTTTCTCTTATTTTCTTAGTTATTAAATTTATTTTATCTTACTTCACTGTATGCATCTTTATAAATTTCTTAAATCGTTTTAGCCACAGGGTAGGGGATAGATAAATAAATAGTATCCTCCCCAAATAGTCAAGTCCTTTCAGATCTGCTTGGCTGCACAATCTGCTGTGACACATAGAGTTTTATAATTTAGAAACACTCGGGTTCATGCAATCAATGAAAACATGGCAAAGTCCAACATAAATGATTTTAAAATATTATTTGTATCACTGCCATCCTCTACTAATACTGAGTTTTTTAGATCTGTTATTATTTTCAATTTATATTTAAATTAATTCAATAACTTTTAATGGCTACTTTATCTCTGAAACATATTCAGAGACTAGCCTCTACTGATCCTTGAGCCCTGAGGTTCAACCTAATTAGTATCAACCTAATTAGTATTCTCTTCCTAACTATCTCTGGGCAAAATCTAAACACTCCTTGTTAATTGCTTCAGTGCTTCACTGAAGCAGTTTCTCTAGATTTTGAAGAATAATGTTAGATAATCATGCTTTGCTTGGGGAAGGGTTGGAGCAAGCAGACCCTTCTGAGTATTTCACTGCTGCAAAAACCAATCAACAGAGTAGTCTGAGAAAGAATGATGGACTTATGGAGGTGGTGGTGGTAGCTCGGATTTCACTGAGGTCAGAAACCTATATTTCTTCAGAGGCATCATCCGTTCTGCATTTAAAAATCATTCAGGGGGCTTCCCTGGTGGTGAAGTGGTTGAGAGTCTGCCTGCCGATGCAGGGGACACGGGTTCGTGCACCGTTCGGGGAAGATCCCACATGACGCGGGGCGGCTGGGCCCGTGAGCCATGGCCGCTGAGCCTGCGTGTCCGGAGCCTGTGCTCCGCAACAGGAGAGGCCACAACAGTGAGAGGCCCACATACCACAAAAAAAAAAAAAAAATCATTCAGGAAATAATGCCATTTGCAGCAACATGGATGGACCTAGAGATTATCATGCTAAGTAAGTCAGAAAGAGAAAGACAAATACCACATGATATCACTTATATGTGGAATCTGAAATCTGACACAAATGAACTCACTTATGAAACAGAATCAGACCCACAGACAATAGAAAATAAACTTTTGGTTACCCGAGTGGAGAGGGAGGGAGTGAAGGGATAAATTAGGAGTATGGGATTAACAGATACAAACTAGTATACATAAAATAGATAAACAACAAGGACCTACTGTATAGCACAGGGAACTATATTCAATATATTATAATAACCTATAATGGAAAAGAATCTGAAAAAGTATATATGTGTGTGTATGTGTGTGTGTGTGTGTATACATATATATAAAACTGAATCACCTTGCTGTACACCTGAAACACTGTAAATCAACTATACTTCAATAGAAAAAATCATTCCGTCCCACAGTGATATTTGTTTGAAGCCTATCTCTATCTGTTCTAAAAGGCGTTTTGTGATTTCACCTTTAGCAAGCCTTTGTTCAGTGACTACTGTGTTAGGTGCATCCACATCTCCCAGAGTTCTGGCTCTGATTCTAGTTCCTTCATAGAGGTTTACAAGGAGGGAAATTCACAGCCTGACTCTATGGTCTGATATTTCAGTTTACTGCTTCTCTAGTCCAATGACCCTGTCTTCCATATGACTGCCTATTTAGTACCAAATTCACAGTCTCATGTCTCAGTCAACCCCCTTTTAAAATTTCTGACTGTATTTTCCTTACGGTCCAGAACACACGAGACTGTGCATTAATTAAATAAGCATTCTGTTCCTTGGTCATTCCCATTGCCATCTTTTTTCTTGCTTACCTTTCTACTACTGCCTGTAAGTGTATGTGTGTGTGGCATGCACATATCTGTGTGCATCTGCTGAGCTGGCAGACTGGCAAGTCCAGTGTGTATTGGGACATAGAAGATACCACTCGGTAATAACAAATTTGGTAGGAAAACTTTCTCTTCCTTAAGAGTAAAAGGGAGGAACCGTGCTCCATATTAAAAGGATGGTACATATAATTATCCCAGCTGTAAATAAACGTCCTCCACTGTGGTTAGGTGAAGGAGTCTCACAGCCCTGGGCCTCCAAAAGAAACAACTCAGTGGTATCAGATGCCCTTTGTCTTCTGTGTTCAGGGGCCACAGAAACTGAAGCTTGACCTTAGGGGCTCATGGCCATTTCTTCTGTTGACTGTGATCATCTGAACCAATAGTCCAAGACAGTGATTCTCCTATCAGACTGTCACCCAGAAGCAGGGGGCTTCCATTCAAAAGCAAAAGCACCTAGAAGCCATATTCTCTATGACCGTTCCTGCTTCCTTTCAGCCATTGCCGTCTCGAGCTATTCCTGAAATGACTCCAAGCGTGACTGCCAATTGTGATTGCATCTCCTCCTGTCTTCAGCTCACACAGTCCCCAGCAGGGGTGTGATGGCGCTGACATCCAATCCTCCACACCTTGGTAATCGCAGGTGTGTAATCTGTCCTCTAGACCTCCATGCCCAGCCTTCACAACACCAGTTCACTTGAGTTGTGGAATTCTGTAGGCAAGGAAAGGATGTGCATCACCAGCTGGTCTTTTTCTGGCAACTGAATTTAAAATAATTATGACCACCTGTTCTGTTCTGGGAACTATGCTGGATGCTGGAGAGACCATACGGAAAGAGGAAGCTATAAGAAAGCCATTCATTCATTCATTCATTTAGCACAAACTTCTTGCCTGCTTACCATGCACCAGACAGTGTTCTAGCTGCTGAAAAATACAGCAGTAAACAAAAAATGTGGTGTCCTCATGGAAATTACATTTCAGTGAGTAAAGAGAGACAAAAAACAATAAATAAGTAAACAAGTAAAAGATATCAGGTTGTGATAGTCTTTGAAATGTGTGGACTTGGGCAGACTATATTCCCAATTAACAAATCAAACACTAATCCGGATGCGGCTGTGAATGTATTCTGTAGATATAATTAAGGTCCATGATCTGTTGATTTTAAGAGAGATTATCCTAGAGAATCTGGGCAGGCCTGTTTCCATCAGCTGAAAAGCCTTAAAAGCAGGGCTGAGGCTCCCCTGAGAGAAGAAGAAATTCTTTTGTGGATGGCAGTTTCAGCCCCTGTCCTTCCTGTTGACCTGTCCTATAAATACTGGACTTCTTTAGGCAGTCCCCACAGTTGCATAAGCCAGTTCCTTGCAGTAAACCCCTTCATATTATTATTTTCTATTGATTCTGCTTCTCTGGCTGAAACCTGACAGATAAAATTCTATGAAGAAAAATGAAGCAGGAAAGGGAGATAAGCCTGGTTGGGGACATGGATATATAGATAATTAAAATGGAATTTATACCTGCTATCATAGAGTTATGGGTAAAGAACTAGAGTAATACAGTAAAAGTAGTGATTTTACTAGTACAGAAAATTTTGCTTTGGAGAAAGGAGTACAGCTCAAATACTGTGGGATAGTAAGCAGGTTACTTTCTTTTTCTGAAACTTTTTCAATTTTTTGATGTCTAAAATTGTAATGCAACTTCATATGAATATCATGGAAATAAGATAAGACTGTCATACATAAAGCACCTAGCACTATACCTGGCACATAATGAACTCTATTTTCTTTTATTTTTTAAAAAAATGTCCTCCTCACTAATACCAACAGACATATCTGATGTGTAAATCATAGCAATTCAGCATCATCTTGACTTCGTATGTTTTCCCATGCACCTGTGGCCAACCCATGCTTGAGGCAGACAAGTAATGAAGCCTGCTCAACGCATGTACTGTGTTGGCCAAAAAGTTCGTTCAGGTTTTTCCATAACATCTCAAAATCCGAACGAGCTTTTTGGCCAACCCAATATTTAGTGGGATAATGCAGGTTGATGAGCCAGAGAAGAGAATGAATGGGAATTACATACATATGGATGGAGAAGGATTAGGCTTATGTGCAAAAAAACCAGTCTACTCCATTTTCCCCTATTATCTTAAAACTTTTCCCAACTCTCTATTAAGTCTTCAGAGAAATATCTGGTATATTCTAGTTGCTCTTTAAATATCTTCCAAATACAGTGATGCATCAATGAATGAGCTCAATTCTTTAAATAAAGGCTTCAACTACAATCTTCTAGTGCATGCCTTCTTACTGTCAAAGAACTTCTGATAGTTGATGGGGAGAAAAGAAATGGAGAGGAATGTTCTGTAGAACAGATTTCAAATGGTAGTTTCTGGGTAAGGGAAATTACTGTCATTTTTTTATACACTGGCGGTGAGAAAAAGCATGGGAGAGCAATATTCTGCTAGGAATAGTTCACGTTATTATCTACACTCCTCCTTACTCGGGTTAACTGAACAGGAAAACACATTTCCAGGGTTGTTCTGCTCCTGAGAGAGGTGGTGCAGTACTCATGCCTGTGGTTCATTTGGAATAGGATAAACCTCCAGCCTTCTGGGGGTTCGTGTCTTTCAGGGGTGCCTTAAATCTAAAGCGGCAGGGCTTCCCTGGTGGCGCAGTGGTTGAGAGTCCGCCTGCAGATGCAGGGGACGCGGGTTCGTGCCCCGGTCCGGGAAGATCCCACATGCTGCAGAGCAGCTGGGCCCATGAGCCATGGCCGCTGAGCCTGCGCGTCCGGAGCCTGTGCTCCGCAACGGGAGAGGCCACAACAGTGAGAGGCCCGCGTACCGCAAAAAATAAATAAATAAATAAATAAAAATCTAAAGCGGCATCTGAGACAACTGTTGCTGCTTCTAGTTCAGCGTTATCACTGGATGGCAAGGGGTTACCTTCCCACACCTCCTTCAACTAAACAAAGGCTAGAATGAATTTTCAGTCCAAGCATTTTTCCGTGTCTATCATGTACTAACTATAGGTCTAGGTGATAGAGACCCATCAATGCACAAGTCAGGCACGTTCCTGTTTTCATGTTGGTCACTTTAGAAGTGAAATGTCTAAATGAGACACCTAATATTTATTAAGCACTAAGTCTATGCGAGTCCTCTGTCTAGGTAATGGAAGGTGGGGCAGCCCAAAGGGTCACCAGTGATGCTCCTGCAGATGGGAGGAGGGCTTGGAATGGGAAGCTGGACACAAGGGGAAGGAGAGGACACTGCAGTCCAGCCGGTGGTGTCAGTAGAGGCCTGACAGATGTGGTGCGAGTCCCGGATAGACTGGGGTTCACAGCGAAAAGGGGTGGGTGACAGCAAGCCTTTGAGGAGCTAGGGTTTGGATAGAAGATTGAGGCAGACATCAGTCTCGGGGAAACAGGACTCAGGTACCTGCATCAGGTGCCTAAGGAGTTGGACAGATGACTAGAACTGTGGGCCTAAATCTAGTGCCTGGTACATAATAAGAGCTCAATAGATATTTACTAAATGAATAAAAGGACAGAAGGAATGCCACTGACACTTGTATCAGAACCACTGAACCAGAGTTCCTCTCATTAGAGTCAGGATTTCTTCCAGGGCTTTGGGGAGACGTGTGCTCTGAAACAAAAGTCACCTGACCCCATTGTGGAGACTGGTGAGGTCTGCAGGAAGGCTGCTAGTTTTGCCTGGTGTGCTGTCTGGCCTGCTCCCTGATTTAACACAGATGATCACTGCTACCCTACCTGGATTTACCTGAGTACCACTCCCGGTGAGGTTGGACATTTTGATGGGAGGTCAGGACCATCTGCTATTACTTCTTCTACATCGGGGTCCCCAACTCCTGACCACTGGGCCACGGACCGATACTGGTCCTCGGCCTGTTAGGAACCAAGCCACACAGCAGGAGGTGAGCAGAGCCCCATCGCTCCCCATTGCTCCCATTACTGCCTGAACCATCCCCCCCCCCCCCCCCCCCCCCCCCCCCAAAACTGTCTTCCATGAAACCGGTCCCTGGTGCCAAAAAAGGTTGGGGACCACTGTTCTACATTATAATATAACCCCAGATAAACTGGAGAATATTTGGAGGAAGATTTTTGGATAAAGCTAGAGTCTGCTGGAGCCTCATTCGGCTTCAGTATTGATGGTGCTAATTGGGTCAACTTTTTCTTACCAAATGTCTGTGTCAAAGCTATCACTTCTCCTGCCCACCACTGAGAAATCTATTCAACTTTGCGTGAGGAAAAAAACACAGACATACGTATATATAATATACATGTATATCTTATAGAGGAATATTACAGATACACATTGTATTTATATTTAGTATTATCAGATTAATATGAGGACCTGACTCTAGAGAGGATCAATGGGAAGAGCATGGTGAACAGCTGACAGCAAAGGTGAGCTCAGAAGAGAGAGACGGTGATCTCTGCCATCATTTACACTGTCCCTTAGTGTGGGTAGCCCTAGGTCAGTGAATATCACATAAAGACAGAAGGAATACGAAGGTGAACTCTGTACCAGATGGGGGCTGAGAAAGAGGTCAGGAGTTCCTCACTGGGTAGGCAGTTAGCACGGGCTGGGGTAAAGGGAGTAATACCTATGGCAGTCATCCTTAATTGAGGACTTCCTTTGTACCACCCCTGGGCTATAGGCTTTATATACACTAGCTCACATTTTCCTCACATAGCCCTGGGAGGTATGTATTATTATCCCCATTTTTCAGATGAGGAAACTGAGGCTCATCAAGATCAGCTAACTGGTCTAGAGTCTGCCTGCTCTGTGGTATGCACTCCATAAATATTTCTTAAATGAACGAATAAGGCCACACAGCTGGTAAGAGGCAGATCTGGGATTTGTGCTTAGGCTATCTCAAAGACTGGTCCCTTACTGCTGTTTTTCCTCAAGGATTTTATTTTTACAGACAGCAAGGAGGCTACTGGAGTCATGTTTAGCAGCTCTGTGTCTGAGCAGGGGAATGTCTGTCTTTTCCCTTAAGTAAACCCAGCTGCCAGAATACACTGGTGGAGTTATGTTACCAACCAGGAGTAGCCAGCTGCCTACTGGTTATGTACATGAAGGAATGCTGTTTTGCTCTTTCCCTCCGACTGATACTGAAATTGAAACGGGGAACGACTCCAAGTACAACATATCGTGCAGAGGGATGGGGTACCCTTGTGGGATCACACTGAGAACCTGCCGAGAACACGCTGAAATCATTATTCTGATGGATCAGGAATACTTTCTCACCCAAAGCCAGCAGCCACGTCTGCTGGGCACTCACCACGGTCAGCCTGAGCTGGCTTCTTCCATAGCATGGGCCCACATTAGGAGGCCGAGAGCCACTCCCACTGGGAAGGCAGGGTCATTTGTACACGTAAGATGAACTTTAGAAAAGTTAAGGGGCAAGGACTCCTGGCTAGAGATGTGCCTTTAAAGACATTCTCCTAAAAGGTCTTCTGTACATGAGCACTGTGACTCTAGAAACAGAAAGCACATACCATGCCCTTCACCCCTAGGCTTAAGGCCACTGTGTGCTCAGAGCCTGGGTCAAGTGCTTCCTGCGTGCTGACAGATCCAGCTGTGAGGGTAAGAATCAATCTTTCAGGGAGATGATGTCCTGCAGTCAGGGCAGTGAGTCAAAATGAAGAGGTAAATCTTTTATGGGTTCCTCCCATTTCCCCTAGAAAGTACATTCTGTGAAAAGAGGGATTGCTTTTTCTGGTTTCAACAGGTTGTTGTCCTGGTTTAGAAAATCGGGACCTGAGACTGATGAGCCGTTTCTCTGGAGTGAGGCGCAGACAGTCCTGCCTGAAAAGGAACCCTCTCTCCTACACAGGGGATCTGGAAGATGGGGAAAGCAGAGGCTCCCGCTGAGGGGCCTTGGGAAGCCTAAGCAGACAGACAAGAGTTCCAAGTGGCCAAGGGACATCCCAGCAAGGACATGGGACCTGAGAGAACAGGCACTACTCTTTCAAAGATGTACCTGATGGTCTAACTTGGGGCATGTATGGTTTCAAGAGGCACACTGACCATCGTCTGTCCCTTATGCTCACAGCCAGGGAGTGGGGACCCACAAACTCAGAGCAGAGTTCTCCTTGTTTCATCTCAGTCATTTTGTCTGAACTCGTTCTGAGACACTGATCAAGCTTCTTTCAAGGACTGAGAAAATCATCCCCCTACCCCCATACCCTCACAGTGTTCAAATATCTGAAGTTGTGCTTGCTGTCTGCTATCTCCTGGGCCCTCTGGTCTATATCATTGGCTTGCAGGGCCTTCATATTTAAATGTCTTTCCAGTCTGAATCTCTAGACCAGATCTTGAAATGTCCGCTCCTAAATGTATCACCAACGCCTCAAACTTGATGTGTGCTATTCATGCCCACGGTCTCCCAGAACACACGGTCTCCCATGTTCCCTCCCTCAGTGAATGGTCCCACTTGCCTAGCAGTCAAGTCTGAAATGAACCATCCTGAACTTCTCCTTCTCCCTCACTCCCACATCTGGCCAGCCACTAAGGCATGATCAATTTTGACTCATTAATGTCTCCTGAGCTGTCTCCTCATGTCCAATCCTATGACTACTACCTCAGTTCAAGCCCTCATCATTAAAAAAAATTGGGACCTGGACTAGTATAGTAGTTTCCTAAATGGCTCCTCTCCAGTTCTTCCATGTGGCCAGCCAGGATGCGTTTTCTGAATCTCAGACCTCACGGTATTCCTCTGGTTACTGGTCTGCTCTCCTGCATAGCATTTGAAGTCTGTAATGCTCCAAGTCCCCGATTATTTCTCAGATTATTTTCCTGCCTCTCCCCAGTGGGTTCCCATGGCACATACACCTGATCCACCCTACTAACTCTTTTCCCCATGTTGACAAGCTCTCAGACACCTCCATGCCTTTCCAAACTTGGTCCCTTTTCTGTTGGCACAAATCAATTCATTCTTGAGGACTGACCTCATTGATAGCCTTCCTGATTCTTACCTCCAGGCACAAATAAGTGTGTTCTTCTATGAACTGTTTCCAACACCACAACACTTCAGACACCAAATGTGTGAGATTCTTTTCCCATAGCAACCTGTTCTCCACCTCTCCAGACACCACCTGACCATCCTATAAGTCAATTCAATTCTGACACTAACTACCTAGAGTTACTGCAGACCCCACAGGTTAAGGGTTCAGTCCTATAAGACTGCCCCCACTTCAGATGCCAACTGCAAGTTACCAGCCTCCTGTACTTCTGATCAACCAGCTATAAATCAGGAGTTCACAAGGCCCCCTCTTTGGGTTTGATAACTTGCTAGAATGGCTCAAAGACTCAGGGATAATTTACCTAGTGTTACTGGTTTATTAGAAAGGATACAACTTAGGAATAGCCAAATGGAAGAGATGCACAGGGCGAGGTACAGGGAGAGGGCCACAGAGCTCCCATGCCCTCTCTGGGTATGCTCAAGAAATGCGTACTGGGACTTCCCTGGTGGCGCAGTGGTTAAGAATCTGCCTGCCAATGCAGGGCACACAGGTTCGAGCCCTGGTCCGGGAAGATCCCACATGCCATGGAGCAACTAAGCCCGTGCGCCACAACTACTGAGCCTGCGCTCGAGTCCGTGAGCCACAAGTACTGAGCCCGCGTACCACAACTACTGAAGCCCACATGCCTAGAGCCTGTGCTCCACAGCAAGGAAAAGCTGCTGCAATGAGAAGCCTGTGCACCGCAGCGAAGAGTAGCCCCTGCTCACCGCAACTAGAGGAAGCCCGCGCGCAGCAACAAAGACCCAATGCAGCCCCCTGCCTCAAAAAAAGAGAAAAAAAAAAAGAAATGCATACTGAATGAGTGCAGGAGTGAAAAAACTGTCTCTACTGGCCAGTTTGAAAAGAGTGCCTTTTTCTGTTTTACATTTTTGCATTTATCTTGAAAAAACCCTGACCAAATAACACTATGAACTTTCTGACTTTGAAAATCAACCTTTGCTCCTTCCTGCCACTGTTTCTGCTTCAATGCCAACCCTTTGACGTAGTTGCTGGTGAATATGGAATCAGAATCTTTCATAGCTATAGCAGAGCACATACATGCTGAATATTTAGTGACAAAGTTTTCTCTTACAAGAGCAAAGGACCCATGTTTTGAAAAGACATTCATTGGGTTGCCTGCCTCACCCAGCAAACCATCTCCCACCCCGTTAGTCTACGTTGCAGAAAAGTTCGAAAGACAATATTGCCGGGAGTAAAAGAAATGGGAAAAACACCAGCCTTCTGTCATATCCACATAGTCTTTATCACAGTAGCTTGTTTTTAGAGATTTCTGGGAAAGAAGATGCTGGAGGGAGGGATGTGCTTAATGGTAAGCATGAAAGGATCCTTTCCTCTGGTACTATTTGTTGGAAATCTGGAAACTAGTGGGCATTATTACAACCTCGAAACACGGGAAAATTATTTTAAGTATTAAATATCTACAAAGCCACTGCAAAGTGGCTTGTTTACAGGCTGATTATAATAATGAAGGCTTTTGAGAAGGATTGGAACTTCCTGCACTGCAAAAAGCGAAGTAGTACTACATCTAGGGCCCTGTGGTATGACATGGAGCTGGTGGGGAAGTTATTAGGTTGAGGTGGTCCTTCTTGCCTGAGTCCGTTCTCTTCATAATTCTTTAAGGAGAACCCGAGAGCAGAGATTTTGATTCTTTCTGTGCCGCGGTGAACAAACAAAATTGGGAAAGGGCCCCAGGCCGAGCAGACGTGAAGAAAACAATCGATATCCAAGGTTGGATTGATCCCACGCGACAGCCATGTAACTGAGCCAAGACAAAAGAAGAAACTGCTTTTTTGTTTGTTTTTTCTTTTTTCTTTTTTTTTTTAAAAAAAACGCCGTCTGTAAACTCTGTCAGAAAACAATCTTCTCTTCTATTTGGTGCCAGCTGCTGCTGCTTCTGTGTTCTTCCATGGCTTCCTCCTATTTTTCTGTTTGTAACTCTTTTCCTAAATGCCTCCTACTCTGTTCATGCTGGGCTCTACTGATGCCCTCACTTACATAAGTCTTGGTAATTTCTGGTCTGAAAACTCCCCTTCAAAAGTGGGCTGTGCCCCCAGCTGCCTGCAGTTATCCAAGAGTCTGCCACAAGGGAACGTTACCTAGTCTGAGAAGACAAAATAAAAAACACTTGGCTCAGGGCTGGATACTGAAGGAAATAGCTGGGCTGGGTGACTCAAAGAGTTTGCATTTTCTAGCCACTGCTTTCATAACAAAAGCACCATTTTAGCCACCTGAACTTAGCTGACTTCAGTTTGGTATTAAGAAGGCTTATGGGGCTTAAACGGCAATGAAGGGCTCATCTGTGTTTGCTCAGATGACAGAGTAATGTGCACCCTGGTAGATCCAGTCCAGGGTCAACCATTATGTGAAGTAACAGGAAATCATACCCTTACTGAACATCTGCAAACCCAGGTACCCAAACTTGAGAAAGTCACCAGTCAAGTGGCACTATTGTGCCCTGACATTCCTACTTCATTGAAGAATATTATATTTCACATTCTTTTACTCACTAAAACGCCTCAGAATACTCTCCTTTATTTCCCCAGCAGCCATCAACATTGGAATACCTTAGTGCTTTCCAAATATTCAGCATCTCTGAATCACTTAAACATTTATTGCATTAATAACTTGTGAATTTTAAGCAAATTTTTAAAAATATGAGCATTTACAAATAATAAAAATAAAATCTTTAAAATTAAAAAAAATAATTGTTCTATTTTATAATCTTTTAACAAGGAATTTTTGTCCAGCTCAAAGATATATATCTTGAGTCTTAGGTCTTCCTGATGTTTTCAAATGAGTCTTATGGGACGATTTCTCACTGGGTCCTTCAGATCATGGATTGGTAGGGATATCACCCTTCAAAGCTGGAAGGTAGACTGATTCCAGCTGAGAAATAGAGGCGATGGATTTGGAATACACTGTTTGCTTGTGTTTGCCCCGGAAATTGCCACCATCTGCTGCAGCATTTGGATGTGGTGTTTAAAAGGTCCAGTGGAGCCATCGAGTATGTTTTCTGAAGAGTGAAAGAAATCTTCAGGCTCTGTGGAAGAGTCATTGTGCAATCAGGTCCTTGCCCTCATGGTTGGCCTTCTTAAGAAATCCCAACTACTTGTCTTCAATCTTAATCCTGACACTTTGGTTTTGAAAGATGGATTTAGATGGTTCATTCTACTAAGTATATTACTGGGATATGTTATTTCTGTACGTTCCTGGAAAACAGTATTATTCTTCATTGACATAATAGTCGTGAAGCAATATTTTTATCTCATTCTTCATTTCAAAAATGCATATGAAATAAGGAATGAGACTTCTCCTCAACAGCAGAATATTTAAGTGTGGAAAAGGCCAAGTTTATGTCTGGCATTCATTTCTTTGAACAATGCTCTCAAAGTGAGTACATTCAGGGCCTGAAAGTTGATAGGATTATTATCCTCACCCTTTCTGTCAACACTAAATGAAGATCAGGTGTTTTTTCTTGGCCAGTGATTATTCTCTGTGAGTAAACAACATGCAGGCAGATGTTCAGAAGCCACTTCTCTTCTTCAAGTAGCTATATCCTTTCTCATTTACATATCGATATAAATCACATAAAACAAGAGTCAATTAAGCAAAAAAAATTTCCAATTCTGTAGCCCGGTTTTTCAATGATTAAAAATACAGAAATTTGTCAAGCACTTTTCCTTCATATGAAAATCCTATTTAAAGCTAAGTGTTAATTCATATTTATCATGTCTGTTTTTTATGTAATTCTAATATACACCAGGAATTAAGTATTTTTCTACAGTGTATGGCGAGGACATTAGGCAACAGGTAATAGAGTCATTTGCAAAAGGGATTTTTTTCAATAGTTCATTCTGATTTATTTCTGAACATATAATAGCCATTATCTTTCTGGCTGGCTTTATACATTTCTTACCAATAGTGTCAGTTCTATTTATTTTTGCTGTCAGGGGTGCAACTGTGAAAGTCATATCTGTACTTTTATTCTCTCCATGCCTTTAGTGAGTAAGTTAATTTTGAAATGGAGAGTATTATTTTATATTTTTTGTTGGAAGAATTCCACTGATTTTATAGAGAAGTTGTTGTGCTTTATTTGAAAAATGTTACAAAAGCTTTGATGCTTTTATGTCCACTGTTTGCCTGAGACTCATGATGAAAAATGCAAATGGGACAAATGGATTCACAAGTCTACTAAAATTAAATGTCTGTAAATTCACTGTCATTTTTCCTGCTCATACTTCTCTTGCTTGAATGCTTGTCTAAGTCATCACCCTCATAGCTTAATTTTATTAACAGCTTTAATCTTCTATTTACAAAGTCTTATTCACTAATTTATTTTACAAAGCAATTCTAATATATACTTTTGTTACTTTTCATCACTATCTTTAAACTTCATGTAAATCATTAATCCAAATGTGTGTGGGTGTGAATTGAGGATATAACAACATAATAATGATGTTAAAAAAAACCACACACATAAATACTGTGTGTCTACACAAAGACTTATACATGAATGTTTATAGCAGCTTTATTTGAATAGGCACTGGGAATAATCCAAATGTTCACCAATGTGCTAATGGATAAGCAAATGTAGTTACAACTTAGCAACTACCACTTAGCAACAAAAAAGCACAAACTACTAATACATACAACATGGATAAATCTCAAAATCTTTATGCTGAGTGAAAGAACCTAAACAAGAATACATATTGTATGATTCCATATATATGGAACCCTAGAAAATGTGAAGTAACGTATAATGACAGGAAGCAGATCAGTAGTTGCCTGGGTACAGGGGCAAAAGGAGAGATGGACTGCAGAGGGGAACCAGGACACTTTTGGAGGCGATAAAAATAAGATAGGGACAAGGCAATTTGTGTAGTGATGTTTCTTTGCATTCTTTCAGTTACCTGCATCATTTTTTTGTTCGTTTTTTTTTGCTCAGATAGAAATTTGCCCATGAAATTTCCATAACTCTATTTGGTTTTGTTTATGTTTATAGTTTCTTTCCTTTCAAAGGTTATTTTAAAATTTAAGTTCTATTGGTTCAAAATAGCATTTTCTGACATTTTAGTTGACATACTAAATTCCAAAGAATAATTGATTACGTAACAAAAACAAACACGTTAAACAATTGTCAAAAGATAAAATTTAGGGCACACGAGCAAAATTCGATAAACCAATTTCTACTTACTGTGAAAAAATGTTTGATTTGTTTGAGTTCTTTATTATTTTTTCACTGTTTACTGTTTTTTTAATCTTTAAAAATTTATTGAAATATAGCTGTCTTACAATATTATATTAGTTTCAGGAGTACAGCACGGTGATTTGATATTTTTATAGACATACACCATACAAAGTTATTTTAAAATATTGACTATTTTCCCAGTTACATTCCTGTAACTTATTTATTTTATAACCGGCAGTTTATACCTCTTAATTACCTTCACTATTTTGTGCCTTCCCCTAGCCCTCTCCCCTGTGGTAACCAGTAGTTTGTTCTCTGTATCTATGAGTCTGTTTTTGTTTTGTTTTGTTTGTTCATTTGTTTTGTTTTTTGGATTCCACATATAAGTGAAAATATACAGTATTAATTATTCTGACTTATTTCACTAAACAAATGCCCTCCAAGTCCATCCACACTGTCACAAATGGCAAAAGTTCACTCTTTTTTATGACTGAGTAATATCCCACTGTGTGTGTGTGTGTCTGTGTTTATATATGCATACATACCACATCTTTTTATCCATTCATCAGTCAATGGGCACTTGAGTTATTTCCAAAGCTTGTCTATTGTAAATAATGCTGCCATGAATGTAGGGGTGCATATATCTTTTTGAGTTAGTGTTTTTGTTTTCTTTGGATAATACTCAGTAGTGAAGTTGCTGAATTGTATGGTAGGTCTATTTTTAATTATTTGAGGAACCTCCATACTGTTTTCCATAGTGGCTGCACCAATTTACATTCCCACCAATAGTGCACAGGGGTTCCTTTTTCTTCACATCCTCGCCAACACTTGTGATTTCTTGTCTTTTTAACAACAGCCATTCTGACAGGTGTGAGGTGGTATCTCATTGTCGTTTTGATTTGCATTTCCCTGACAATCAACGATGTTGAGCATCTTTTTCCTGTGCCTATTGGCTATCTGTATATCCTTTTGGAAAAATGCCTATTTAGGTCCTCTGCCCAGTTTTTAATTGGGTTGTTTATCTTTTTATACTGAGTTGTATGAGTTCTTTATATATTTTTGGATATTAACCCCTTATCAGACATATTGTTTGCAAATATATTCTCCCATTCAGTAGGCTGCCTTTTCATTTTTTTGATAACTTCCTTTTGTGTGCCAAAGCTTTTTAGTTTGATTAGGTTCCATTTGTTTATTTTTGCTTTTGTTCCCCTTGCCTGAGGAGACAGATCCAAAAACATGTGAGTAAGGGTGCTTTTGGATTCCTAAAGGAATCACATCTTTATCAGAAGTTATATGCAGTGCAATCTCAGAATATCACTTAGCATTGTCTTGGATGGAGACAAAAATGATAATAAATCAGGCAAGGGTCAGTCCAAAAAATATATACCCATTGGTTTTTCTAATAAAGGATGTTTACTATAGGGAATTGAAGGACTGAAAACATGAAGGAGAAACACAGAGGTATCATGGAGGTAGCAATCCCAGGAAACAACCACTACCCTGGGGCTGAGGGAACAAAGGGTAGAGGATATGGTCATTAGGATCTGGAAGCTTGGAGGATGGCCCTGCAGAGACGGAACCCAAACCAGGAGGGGTGCTGCCTGGCTGGCTGGAGAGGCTTCTTGGGAACTCACAGGAGGGACCCTCAGAGCAGAGAATCGACAGCTGGGGAACGGGTGCCACTGGCAGATGCTATCACTGGAATGAGCTGAAGCTGGTTCTGGGAGTGAAGAGAAGAACTGGTACTAACTGCTGCTGGGGTGATGCTGACAGGACCAGCAAGAAAATAGGAAGGAGCAAACTCCTGCAATCCCTTCCTGTCTTCCAGTATATCTCTAGTGCCCCCTATTGACAGACCCTAATGGCAATCCAGTTGGCAAAGCAGAAACGTAGTTTGTAGAGGCCCAGCCCCAGTGTCACAAGGCCAAGAATGAAGGGTGACTTTGGAGTTTAGAGCTGAAGTAGCTTAATAATCAACACATAAAGTAAACATACGTTTGATCCCTTTTTTAAAATCCTAAACACCAACTCATTGCAGCTAAAAGACTCAATGGGAGGCCTGGGCCAGAGAAGTGAGATCCAGTATTGGCAGGTCTGAAAATGTTTCCATTTTGGTAACTGTAAATTAAGGGATCATCCCGTTAGTACCATCAGAAACTCTGTGGAGCCTTTTTTTTTGGTCATGACTGAGTAAGAAGATAGTCTGGGTTCCCAGTTCTTGCAGCCAGTAGCTGGAAAATTCCCTGGAAGCATTTGCACTCGGGATGCTGAGAAGAACAGTCCTACAATTGTCTTGGTTCCCCCAGGGAATCCAGAGGGACTTACTTTACATTTCAAGTTCTGAATCATCAAATTCTTCTAAAAAGCCAAGGTAGTCATCACCCATTCTTCCTTCTCTTCCTTTGCACCCCTTTCCTTTCTCATTTCTTATTTCTATCTATTTCTTTTCCTTTTTTCTCTTTTTTATTCTTCCCCTTTCTCTTTTTTCCACCCCTTTATTTTCTCTCCCATCACTTACTCTTCCTGGGAGGACAGAGTAGTGTGTCTGAAGGAGCATGAACTCCTGCAAGAGGAGGGCCAAGCATTAAATCCTAATTCTGATATTTACTTGCTTTATGATCTCAGGCAAGTTATTTTTAGTTTTCATTTTTTCAAAAATGGAAATGACAACAGCTAGGATATATGTATTTTGTACGATATACATGAAAGAATGTGTATGTAGTGCCTGATAGATAATAGGTGCTTGATAAATATTTGTTTCCATCTCCCCTTTATTTATCAAATGCTCCTTTAAGAGTACCTTTAAAAAACAACTTAATACTTAGCATATGTCCGCTGAGGGCCCTGGGCTAAGCACTTATCTTAGACTCGGGTTGAATTCTTTTCCTGCAATACTGAATTGGTTATTTTAATCCGACCATATTTCACTGAACTCATTCTCTATCTTAATTATTTGGAAACTTAAGAGGTTCAAAATTCAGTGTGTGGCTGTCAGAATTACTGAGCTGGCATAGTTAGACTAAAATAAGGGAAAGTTTACAGGATAAGGGAAAGAAAAGACAGATTTGGACTCCCTTGGCTGGAATCACTAGTGATTCAGATGGAAGGTTCAAGCCCTAAACCATCATCTGCTCACATTCTGTGCCAGGATCAGCCTTCAGATACCACTCATCGTCATGTGCAAACTTGCCCTGGAGCAGGAAAAGAGCCACCAAGGGCACAGGAGAGTAGAAATAACTATCTCCTCTGTCCTCAGTGTTAGGACATCTTGCAGGTTATTCACCTTCTAGTCTCTTGGAATTCTTAACTAAAAGTAGTTGCAAAGTTAGCCAGCCAGCAGGCTAACTGTCTTCTGGGCCAAGTAATATTGGAGAATTTATAAGTTGTTTTCTCTCCTATCCGCTGAGCGCTGGCCAGGGTGAGCCTAGCCTTGCATCTTGAAACAGGCTTCTCCTCATCGTAGACTAGGTTCAGTTAGCTGTCAGCAACCAAGAGAGCCAGTGGCATCTCCACTGAGGAGAAGAGGTCAGGTTCTGGAGTCCCTCATCTTTCCCCCGAAAGAGTGCAGTGGTACCTTTGGCCATGGCTAAATGAGAGGCCTGAGGTGTTCCATGTATTCTCATGAGCCTTGCAGGCATGATAGAAAGAGACAAGCTCTAGGAACCAAAGGGGAATTTTCTACTTGCAGTATCTTTGTGGTTTCAGAGTCCTGGACTTCAGTGAGGTTTTAGGAAATGCTCATTCTCAAGCTGAGGGGCAATTTATATGTGGGGACATTTCCTGCTGGTGAGGGAAAGGATATCACTTGGAGCTTATTAGCCGGTATGCATAAAAATTTAGTTAAAATATTAGAGGATTTTTTTGATTTAAAAAGAAGAAAGAATGAGGTAGAAGATCCAGCATTGGTTCAGCAACTCAATAATACCATTAAAACCCAGGCCCTTTCCATCATTTTGTTCTTCCTTTCTCAGGTGTGTCACCTCATGGTTACAAAATGGCTGCCACCACATGTCAAGCATCATGTCTTCACATAACTGCCACCATGACAGAAGCTTAAATTCAGACTTATTTGATGTTATGCATGCCCCATGGGGAAATCCATTTGATTCAGGTTCATGAGGGGCATGATTGCTGGGACTATCCCTCTTGTACTTGAGGTATGACAAGATTTATTTCCTGTCAATGCCCTTCCCTCAATCATAATAATATCTAATATTCACGGAGCACTTATTACATTCCAAGCCAAACAATTTTACAATATATGAACATTTTCATCAATCTTCATAACAACTCCATGAGAAAGATAATATTATTGTTATCCTCATTTTACAGATGAAGAAATGAAAGCTTAGAGCTTTTCAAAAGGTGGGTCTCAATCCATTAGTAGACCATGAAATTGACTGAGCCGGCCATGACTAGCATTTATAAAAATATATATAGAGGGACTTCCCTGGTGGTATAGTGGTTAAGAATCTGTCTGCCAATGCAGGGAACATGGATTTGAGCCCTGGGCCGGGAAGATCCCACATGCCGCGGAGCAACTAAACCCATGCACCACAACTACTGAGCCTGTGCTCTAGGGCCTGCGAGCCACAACTATTGAAGTCCACGCACCTAGAGCCTGTGCTCCGCAACAAGAGAAGCCACCGCAATGAGAAGCCCGTGCACTGCAACGAAGAGTAGCCCCTGCTCACTGCAACTAGAGAAAGCCCACGTGCAGCAACAAAGACCCAACGCAGCCAAAAATGAAATAAATTTATATAAAAAATATATATATAGAGAGAGAATAGAATCAATCAAACAAGTGCTAAGTACTTAGAACAGATCAAAAATAAGTATTGTTTTATTCAACTTTTGTTTCAATTTATATGAATGTGTGTGTATGTTCGTGCACTATATTAAATATATTTCTTACTGTAAATTGCAGTTTAGAAGCACTTGAAAGCCTATACTTTAGAGAGTTTAAGTAACTTGCCCAAGATCACATGGTAAATTATGAACCTGTAATTTGGATCCGTGCAGTCTGAGACCAGAAGCTGGCCCCCAATCACTCTGCCTTGCTGCCAAGTTAACTTAGAACATGGTGAGCCCAGGATGGGGTGAGTGAAGAGAGGGAAGGGAATGGGTGAGAAGCAGTTGGAGAATGGAGGAAAGGTACTGGACACAGAACTTTCCCGGTTCCTCTTTTACTGAACCCTTGGGTGCAAAAGATTTAGGAGGAGAAAGAGCCACTGGTGCTCTCTGGGCAGTCCCCAGTGTGGGGCACCGAGGACTGCAATAGCTAGGGGTCCTGGTTCCCCAGCACAGTCCTGGCTGATGCCAGGCATAATTACTAGTAGCTACCCTTGTATTCATACATCTCTTCTGGTTTAAGCAAAAAATGTATCTGCTTACTCTATCGATGCCACTTATGTTCAGAGTTTTAGGGCCAGAAGGGACCTAAGTCCAAATCCTGAGTGTTTTGGATGAGGAAAGTGAAACCCAAGGAATGAAGTGACATGCCAAGGTCACCAAGGAAGTGACGGTGGACCTGAACGAGAGCCCAGACCTCTGGCTCTTAGGCCCGTGCTTTCCACTAATGGCACTTGATCCTGACTGTGTGCCTTGCAGAACGTGGTAGATTGCAGGCAGGAATGGTATACGTGTGCCTCTCCCTAGAGGAAACCTTGGAAACCCAGGAGAAGATGTCCCACTTCTTTAGCATCTCCAGAGGGCTTCCAGGTGGGGTGAGAGTGTCTCAGGGAACTGAGATTAGAGAGAAAGAGGCTGCATTGCTCCGGGCTTATTTTTCTAAGCACAAGATGAAACTTTCTTCCAGGCAACCTTTTTCTACAAAAATAATTTGAGACTGTTTTCCAGGGCAGAATATACTGTGCAGTCTTTGTGCCCACAGCACCTGTAGGAGGGGGTTGAATCGAAGTTTTGTTCCAGGTCCTGAAAGTTTATGGTCCATTTAGCTGTGCAGCAGAGCTTAATGTTGGCAAACGTTGGTGTTTGTTTTAGTTTCTGAAAGTTGCTAACCATTCTCCCTTTCTTGGAGAGAAGAGCAGGCCTGGGGGAAAGACAGGGCCACAAAAGGGACAGGGTGACTGTCGTGGGCAGTGTTTAGGTGTCAAGGCTTAATGGGCCAGTGGGCATTTCTGCCTGATGCCGTTAGCAGGACTGTGATTTAGCCTGGAGTCCTGGCATGTGGAGCGAGGCCCACGGAGGCTGAGGAACTCAAGGTGTTGTCTGAGACCAAGCGTGGATGTTAATGGACAGCCCCCAGAGCCAAATACACATTCCTGCAGAAAAGAAACCTTTGTCCATTTGCTCAGCCCTGCTCTCCTCACTATGTTACTGTCTAAACGAGATCCACCATGTCCTCAATGAATCTGGCAGGAGAGAAAGGCAGATGGCCTTAGACAGTCTGGCTAAACTGATCCCATTGCTGAAGCTCTGACAGTAGTAACTGTGGGCCTCCCCCAGTGATGTGTAAGACCCTGGACAAGAGCTTAATAGGAATCACCTGTCCTGTTCTGGGCATCAAGCAGTAAGTGACGTTTCCTTGAGTATGGAGTACCAGCTGGCTTCACTTTGGAATTCTGGAAGCAAACTGCTTGTCAGAAACACATAAATCTAAGATTTCATAGACATGTTACTATAATAGCTATAATAACTATAGCATAGTAGTACAGTAACAATAGTATAGTCACTATAATAATGTGCTGGGGTGAGTCTCATGCTCTCACTCACGTCAATTACTTTGTCTTTCCTTTAATCCCCATTCTCACCAGGGACATCCAGGTGACAGGTCTGAAAGTTGCTGAAAGTTGCTAACCATTGGTCATCCAGGACCTCAATGCCTCATGCCTAGGTTATGGCAAGACTCTCCCATCTCATCTCCTTGACTCTACTGACTCTTTCTACTCTTTATGCAAATCCACCTTACCCTTGGCTACTGTAGGGCACATTCTTTTCTCTCCTTAGTGGGTTTTGTTCAGTATGGACACTCCAGCACCCAGTACACAGATGCCCAACTGATATTTGTTTTAAAAAAAATGAATGCATAACTCAGGTGCTCTAGTGATGAGTTTATACATGTGCAATGCCTCTGTAACTTGTCTCTATAAGGAAGGGAGTGGGGCTCAGGAAAGGAGCTCTAACCCACGAATCGGAACACTTGGCTTTGAGAGTCAGCTGTACCTCCTTATGCTACTTGTTATGCTAAGGGCTTTGCATTCATTAGACAATTTATATTAGAAATAAACTGTGATACAGATATTATTCTCATTCCACTTTAAGGGACATAGTGACTTTAAGGGACCTGCCCAAGGCACACAGCGTAAGTTCCCAGACACTGTGAGTCTGAAGCCTGTTTGCTTAACCACTCTGCTAAACTGCCACGTAACCCTGGTCAAATTCATAATCTCTGGACTCAGCCTCCTCCTGCGTAAAATGAGAACCTTGAATTCTGGCAATTCTCTTTAAACCCTGCCCAGCTATTCTGTGACTCTAGGCTTCTTGATCCCAAACATCCACAGAAACACACTAGGAAACTGCAGTGAACTGTGACCTGTGCTGAGTTGAGGGTAGGTCAGAGAACTGTAGCATTCCATCGGGAAGCGGCACACATTTGCAGCCAACAGTTGAAATCCAAACTCCCGGCACAGGGCCCACCCTGCCCTCGTTCCTGAGGCACAGTTCCCTGGGGAGTCCATCTGGCCCATTCCTGAATCTTCAACCTCTGGTAACATCCCCATTAGGAATGACAGTAGGCAGGCCCAACTCACTTCTAGATCAGGTGGTTGTTCACCTATGGGGTGTAATTTAAGGGAAGTAAAGGCCTGCGTGCCCAAGACGGTTGGAAGGCATTGTTAAAATGGCCACGTGTTATAAACTGGGGGTGCTGATGCTGTCTCAAAACTGCACTCATGGGATTCTTCTTCTGTGACTGGCACTTTTTCTCGGTCATCATCTTTGAATTCACTTTTTCTTTGTACGCTTTAAATGTTGGATGTGTCCAGGGTGCAGTTCTCAGCTTTTTTCTCTGCGAGGGTAGCCACATTCATGCTCATATCCAGACCCGACTTTCTCTTGAAATCTCTATTTGAATTTCTAGACATCACTATTTGCTATGTCTCTGAACCCCTCCCCGCCTCCCCGGCCACCAAGCGCTAGAGTTCAGTATTTCCAAGCTGAACTACCCAGGGGTAGAATATAGAAATAAGTAAAATATTTGTGGAATAAATAAAACCTGAAATATGAACTAATGCATTAGTATAGGTTTAGATGTTCACACGTTCCTTGGGATATTGAACTATTTTAGTTCCTGAGAACAAGGAGCATATTTAATTTATTGTACTTTGGACTCTAGTACGGTGCCTGGATGATAGTAGGTAACCAAAAAAATCATGCTGAAATTAACAAACAAAGCAAGGGAGACCCAAGACTTGTAAGTTTTGAGAGGAGGAAATAAGAGGTCCAGATCTTGAAGTGCTGCCTAGAGAAGGAAGACCAATGTGGGATGATGCAATAAGGGACTTGGCTTGTAGGATCAACATGGGGACACTGGACCCCATGATAAAAAGAACAGTGGAGGAGGGACCAACTCATAGTAGACAATCAGACTCCGCTTATTTCACTCAGCTGGTTAGGGCCATCACAGGCCCTTAAGACAATGCCTTTGTCTTGGAGGCTGGAGAGTAATTTATATACTTTGACAAATGTCTAACTCTTGGTACAGATCCAAGGTGATACTTCCATGAAGGCTCAGCCAGTCTCCATAATTTTCTTTTACCTTTTCATACCATCAATTTCTCTGGAAAGCCGATCATTGAGGTGGTCCCAGATGGTTTTTACGGCTCCTCATGTCCTGAGTACTCAGAAGAACAAGCAAGGGCAGCTACCCATGTGAACACTTAGAAACGTTTTTGGAAAATATGTTTTTCCCTCTCATAACCGGTCCTGATGAGCTGGCAGCTGGCTTGCAGACACACAAGGTGCGATATTCCAACTCTGACGATAACCAGTTCAGTCAGCTGTGGTGTACTGCATCTGCATCCCCAGATGCATGAATCAGAAGTCTTTATCCCAGGCAAATATCTCATATCTTAAGAATCAGTTCTCTTGAAAGCAGTGGGATGCTCTGGGACTAGGGTAGGGCAGACTGAGTTTTGGGATCTATGAGTTCTATCACTGCTGCCTTGGACAACTGTCTCAGAGATGCAGCCTCTCCTTTTGGCTTAAATGTATTCCTCCACAAAACAAGTCCTCCCTTTGACAGAAAGTTCCTCCATGAGTAATGAGGCATTCGGAATAGTTAAGAGGGTCCATGTGGTATATGCTGGCAGCAAAAGAAGGAGACAGGCTTTAGTTCTAGGCAGATGGTAGGTGGGGCAGTGGGCCCCAGGAGGGCTTAGCTACCAATACTAGAAGCTGGTCAGAATTACGGAGTGGTGGGGCGAGGTGGTGGTAGAGGGAAAGGTGGTCTCTGATTTAGAGGTGGGGCTGGTTGGGTCCTGGGTCTGAACAGTGGAGGGGACGTTAAGAAGCCAAATAAAAAGCCGGGCTTCCCTGGTGGCGCAGTGGTTGAGAGTCCGCCTGCTGATGCAGGGGACACGGGTTCGTGCCCTGGTCCGGGAAAATCCCACATGCCGTGGAGCGGCTGGGCCCGTGAGCCATGGCCGCTGAGCCTGCGCGTCCGGAGCCTGTGCTCCACAACGGGAGAGGCCACAACAGTGAGAGGCCCGCGTACAGGAAAAAAAAAAAAAAAGCCATTGGTAAATGTAAAATGGATGGCTAGTGGGAAGCTGCTGCATAGCACAGGGAGATCAGCTCAGTGCTTTGTGACCACCTAGAGGGGTGGGATAGGGAGGGTGGGAGGGAGGCTCAAGAGGGAGGGGATATATGTATTCACATAGCTGATTCACTTTGCTGTACAGCAGAAACTAACACAACATTGTAAAGCAACTATACTCCAATAAAGATGTGAAAAAAAAAAAACCACTGGTTATGGCTAAGTGGTTTAAGTCTAAGCCTTGAGGGATGGCAGAGTTGAGGTTAACTCTTTTCTGCCCTTGCTAGAATTACTGCAGAAACTGCCATGAATTGATGTTCCTTTGGTGTGTACTGGGGCTGTCAGCTGTGACAAGGACATCTCTATGTCTTCTCAACTGCTACCAAGGTACATCTATATTTCTTTCTCTAACTCTCCTTTGTCTCTAATACATTGCCTTTTGGAACACAAGCTGTTCGATCTTACCAAAAGGAGGGAGAGAAACATTTCTATTGTATCCATGACGCTACTGTAGAATAGTTTCTAACATAAGCTAGAATTATGGCCTATTTCAATTTTTCCTTAATCTCTTGATTCAACTATACTGAACACTGGAACCCAGACACATTATCATATAGAAATGTGTGAAATTTCTGTATAATTTTAGTGAATTCAAATATTTCCCTTTCAATGCATTATCCATCTTATTTAGAAAAATATTCTGTATCTCAGTGTCATAAAAATGATCTTTTAGATTTTCCGAAATACATTTAAAAACTTTCTTTTTACATTTAAGTCCTTATGTGGATGTTTTTATGTATGGTATAATGTGTGAAATTAATTTAAATTTTCTTTTCATCTGGATAGCTAGCTGTCTCAGCACTATTTTTTGAACTGTGTCTTCCTTTCTCCAGTCATCTACTATAAATTAAAAATCCACATACATCTGTGTTTGGTTTTGAACGTTCTCTTTTATTCTGTTAATCTATGTGTCTATCCCTGGGCCAGAACCACATCCTTTTACCTATTATACCATGAAAAATAAATCTTCACTTCTGACAGGGTCTATCCTTTGCCTTTTCACCAACAACATACCTTTACAGGGATTTATTTAGCATTACACTGAACTTATACATCAACTTAGAGGTGAACTGACTTCTTTACGATAATGATTCTTCCTATTCATGGATATGTTATGTCACTCCCTTTACTTAGGTCTTCTCTGATATCATTCAATAAAGTTTTATATTTTTCCGTAAAAATCTATACTTTTGTCAGATTTATTGCAAGGTTATATATATATATATTGTTTTTGTTTTGCTCAATGGGATCTTATATAAGATAACATTTTCTATCTTTTTGCTGTTAGTGTACAGAAATGCAGTTGACTTTTTTTTTTTTAAACATTTGGGTTGTTTCCAGTTTTGGGCTATTATGAATAACGCTGCTACGATCATTTGTGTGTAAGTCTTTTTTTTTTTTTTTAACTGCCATTCTATGTATTTATTTATTTATTTTGGCCGCGTTGGGTCTTCACTGCTGCGCACGGGCTTTCTCCAGTTGTGGCGAGTGGGGGCTACCCTTCGTTGCGGTGCGCGGGCTTCTTCTTGCAGTGGCTTCTCTTGCTGCAGAGCACGGGCTCTAGGTGCGTGGGCTTCAGTAGCTGTGGCAATGCAGGCTGAGCAGTTGTGGTTCTCGGGCTCTAGAGCGCAGGATCAGTAGTTGTGGTGCACAGACTTAGTTGCTCCGTGGCATGTGGGATCTTCCAGGACCAGGGCTCAAACCTGTGTCCCCTGCATTGGCAGGAGGATTCTTAACCACTGTGCCACCACAGAAATCCCGCAGTTGACTTTTATATATTGACGTTGTAATCTATTTTGGGTTTTCTATAGGAATAATCACATAATCTGTAAGTAATGAGAGTTCTGTTTCTTCCCTCTTTATCCTTAGACCTCTTTTTGAAAAACTGCACAAGCTGGGGCCTCTAGTAAATAATCTTTAAATTCATGACCATGAACTTCAGATGGGCTTCAATGCAATTACAGTATATCCCATTTACTCTCCCATTGTCCCAGAAGACTATTTCATACCTTCTTCCCTTCTTAAATCTCCAAGAGTTTCTCCTCTAACTGCATGTTTACCCAACAACATTTTGCCCTAATTCACCAGAAAAAAGCTGAAACACTCAGAAGAGAACTTCCACAGACTCCCAACACCAAATACCCTACCTCCCTGCATCTGTATCCATATATTTTGCTTTCCTTCAGGTTACCACAGAGGATATATTCCTAGGATAAACCCAACTTGATCACGGCACACAGTCCTTTTTATATTTGGATTTGGTTGGCTAATATTTTGTTTAAGAATTTTCCATCTCTGTTCATGAGGATTGGCTTGTCAAATGCTGGCATCAACGTTTCTTAGCTTCATAAAATGAGGAATGGCCCCTCCCCCCTTTTCTATTCTCTGGAAGAATTTAAGGTCGAAATTACTTGTTTATTGAACAGTTTACAGAACTTGCTGGTAAGACCATTTGATGATTTTTTGGTCAAAAAAATTGTAACTGCTGATTTATTTTTTTAATAGACTATCTTTCTTGAATCAGTTTTGGTGAGATGTATTTTTTCTAGAAATTTGTCTATTTCAAGTCAGTTTTCAGATATGTTGTCATAAAATTACTTATAATACTCTTACTATCTTTTAAATATCTATAGTATTTTTAGTTATATCCAATTATCCATTCCTAATATTAATTATTAGTGCTTTTTTTCTTGTTCAATCTTAGTAGAGGCTATTTTCAAGTTAAAGTTCAAAACCATAAAACCAACCAACTTTGGAATTGTTGATCCTCTCTTTTATATGTTTATTTATATTGCATTAATTTCTGCTATAATTTCTTTTTCTACTTTTTCTTATGTGGGTGCTTACCACCACATTAAGTTTTATTTCTTTTTTCCCCCAATACATGTACTTAAGACTATAAATTTCTCTTTAAGTGCTGCTTTAGCTGCATCCAACACATTTTGAAGCATAGTATTATACACCATTTAGTCCTGTATTTTATAATTTAAATTATGATATCTACCTTGGCCCAACATGCATGATTACTATTCCCATTTAATCAGGTTTTTAATTTTTATTTTTTTCTGATTTTCTCCAACAATCTTACACATCTTTTATTACTTGCACTTCTAGGTTCCTTAGAGTATTTGTCACTAATTGGATATATTATCTTGATACTATTTTCTAACTGTTGGTAATGAATAGCAATACTGCTGACTTTTTTATTGAACATAATTGACATATGACATTACATTAGTTTCAAGTATCCAACATAATGATTCAGTATTTGTATATATTGTGAAATGATCACCACAATAAGTCTACTTAAAAATACTAGTTTAAAAAACTGTTGATTTTTATGTGTTGATATATATCTAGCAATTTTGCTGCATTCTCTTATTACTTGTACTTGTTTGTAGTTGGATTTTCTATGCTCACTATCATGGCATCTGAAAACGGGGCCAGTCTTTTCTGTTCCTTTCTAAATCATACATATCTTTTGTTATTATTGTTATCATTATTTTGGCTTGCCGTCTGCTACAATGGCAATAAAAGTAGTGAAAGGGGCACCTCTATTTTTGCCTGAATGTAGTGGAAATCTTTCCAAAGTTTTACTGGTGTTTAACATCCATTTCACTTTCCTTCAAAAATGTGTGTGTGTGTGTGTGTGTGTGTGTGTGTGTGTTTGACTTCAGAACCTATAGGACCCAAAATGACCTTTTCCTAGATGCCTTCCATTCTGGATGTGATTTTAGTTTGGATGACTGGATGTGCCTGCATGCATTTAGGGAAAGCATACAGGTTTTCCTTAAAGCTGCAGACAAAAAACAGAATTCCAAGCCGCGCCCTGGTGCTAGCACAGACAAAGAATCTGACCTGCAGCCTGAGCCCACCAAGGGTATATTGGTCTTGACTACATTTACTGAAGCCATCTATTTCTCACCCTTCTTAAGCACACTGCCTCTTCCTGAGCTAGGAGAATGGAGGTATCAGCTCACAAGCAGTCATATTCCAAGTTTCCTCTTAGAAAAGTACAAAATAAAGTGAAAAAGAGTGAATGTTTCTCTCTTTATGGTACCAATATTATTGTCCAAATAATATATTTTCATTGCTTAAAAATAAAATAGATTAGCAAAATGAAGGAAATAAAAACTATTGACAACCCTTCCTCCAAGGGACAATCCACCATTAAACTCCTCATTCTTTTCTGTGTATATTGTTAAATTAATTACACAAGGAGGCCATCAGACTGATGTGGCTCTAATGCTGCGGCAACCTACATACGCGAACTAAAGTCTAAGCCTATAAATGCCTCAAGGGTAAGAAATCAAAACTCTAAGAAAAGCCAATCACAAACAGCCAACTAGTCTTTAAGCAACAGCCAATCAATAATTTTCTTACTTTGCTTTACCTTCTCTTTACAAAAGTCTCTCCCCAGCTTTTGTTGGTGGAGTACTCTTAACTACTTCCAGTTGGCTGCCACCAGATTCGAATCAATTTTTGTTCAAATAAACTCAAAAATTTTAAATGCTTCAGTTTATCATTTAACAGTTCATGGCATGAACATTTTTCTTAAGTCATCATCTGATTCTTATTGGCCCCATGCAATGCAATCCTCAGGGGTTTTTAATTAAGTAGTGTGTCTCAGAGAAGATGCTGCTCAAGTCCAGCGTGACTGCTGATAAAGCATCTGGAGGGAAATGGCTGTGTATCTAATTCTTTAGGAGAGACCCCTCAGTACTCTGGACTGCTTGGATTCTCTCTCAGTCATTGATGTCCGAAATCATCTATTATCAAATTGAAACATTTACTAAGAACCATAAAGAGAGATGGAGATACCTGGAGATAAATTCACCTCAAACTTTCCCAGAGCTGGACTTTGATATAAATCATAGAAAACAGTCTCTGTGTGATAACCAAATGAAGAAGATGTGCGTGGAGAGAACAGCCATCTCACCAAATGAGAGTCTAATTCATGTTATCTTTCCTCCCGCATTGACAATGGAATAAGTTTGCAAACACTTAAAAAGAAACAGCAAAATAATGGGACAGGTCACTTTTTTTCCCCATGGGAATGAAAAGGAAATAAAAGTTTTTTCCTTGTATTACATTGCAATGTTGTCACCCCAGGTTCACAATGGGAGCACTCAGAATTTGGTTTTCTTAGACAAAAAATCTCCCCCAAAGCCTGATGAACTTTAGCTGCAGCTCTGGCCAAGTCCTCAAGGCAAACCACTTTGTTGACTCCGGATGTTTGAGAGATGCCAACATATCAGGCTGAGTTGGCTCCCAGTGAGAATTCTGTCCAAGAATCTGAGTTCTCTGTGACTGAAAAAAATTGTTTTATGAGGAGGATTTTATGTTTATAGACATTCTGTTAACCTGTTCATCATTTATGATGGTGTTAAGGATATGAAGCTTATAGTAAACTGAATCAAGAGTAAATTTTACTGGCACTACTTAGTAGTTATAAAAGCCCTGTGTCTTATTGAGTCTTTTTTGTTTCCTCCCATCTTCTACCCCCAAAAAGTGATATGCATGCTCTGTCGTAGAAAAACTGAGTAAATGGTGGGCTCTGGGTAACAACCATTGTCTTCACAAGCCCCAATGTTCCCTGTTTTCATCTTTCTCTTTTTCATAAAATGGATGATTTGCCTCTTGGAATAATATGTGCAATTCCAATTGTTCTCAAAGTAGAAGATACGTGTCTGTTCCTTCCTTTGTCCAAAATAGGACGGCAGGCCAAATCCTTTTTCATTAGTGTTGAGCTGAATCTTGGATTCTGGTCCATAGTTTCTTTCAGTAAGAAGAGTAGTTCATCATTGACTTCTATGCTAAAGATCAGGAGAGATTTTCGACTTTCTCTCAGGAATGGCTCTTCTATATGGCTTTTTATGATTCCACCCCCCTTTTCCCACTTCCACTCCCAACCACTTCCTCCCTACTAATAGTTTTAAGATGAGGCTTACAGAACATAGAGATTTTTAAAATGTTATTCATAACCATACTTAGTTTCAAGAAAACTGTAGAAATGCCTAGAAGAAAGGAAGAGGGTTTTCTGTAGAGTACTAAATGAAAATAATTGGGTAAGAGTCAGATGAATCATTGGAAGATAGAAAACAATACACACCAAACTGCACCCAGGATGTACACTCATGTCATTGGCCACAGAAGAGAAATCTGCTTTCATGGGATGCATTAGTTAGGGTAGGCTAACTGACATATCACACAACCCCAATATTAAAACAACAGACTTAGAACAATAGGAGACTATTTCTCACTCATGAAACTTTTGGGTATTTGGTAGAGAATATCCCAGTTGTAATTCAAGAACCCAGGCTTCTTCTGTCTCTGGATTTCAACCTCTTCTACATCCACAGAGTCTTCTCCATTCCTCTGATAACTGGGGAAAGAACTAGAGGATTGCAGTTGGGAGGGTTTTATCAGCTGTGTCTGTAAGTGGTGCACACCACCTCTGCCAACATTCCACTCGTTAAAATTCCATCACATGGTCACATATAACTACAAGGGAGGCTGGAAAATACAGTTTACTGTATTTACTGTCCAGGAGGAAAAGGAAATGAGTTTTGATGACACATGGCAGAGGATGAAGACGCTTTTTAGGATAATTGTAGAAAGAGTGCCAATAAGCTCACTATTTAAGCTACACATCATTAGCACCTACTCCCATTTATTTCTCTTTTAGCTCTTGATTCTGATTCTACACGTCAACCCACTCTTCTAGCTAGGAGTGCATTTAATTCATCTCAGAGAAACATGTGCCTTTCATAGATGGGATTTTCCTTTACAGAGTCCCCAGTATGGCTTATGGAAGATGTCACTGAGATACTTTACTGTCATATTTTGCTGCTAGAGACAGAAAAGCAGCAAAAGACTATTTCAGCTTTCGGTGTGCCTATACAGTTTCTCTGATAAGGTGAATATACATGAAGCAAGTAGAGAATAGCCCGTAACAGTAGATGACCAAGGTTTGGGGACTTGATGGTCTTTATGGTGTGGGCCATTCATCTTATCACAACTACAGTGTTAGTACAACTTTGTACAACTTCCTTGTCCAAAGATTCCTTGAGGAATCTTTACATACTTTTCTTTGAAACATGCCCAGCCCCGTGCAAGCTCTTGGCTGTGTGCCAGTGAAATACCTAAGCCATCCTAACCACTTCTTCCTGCCTGCTAAATAAAATAAATTGGATTAACAGTCTTGTGGCGGGATTGTTGTCCTTACAGCTAAGGAATCAAATCTTTTGCCTCCTCATGAAGACTATAAAGCAGGCAAAAGACTGGTGAAAAACAGAGCTGATTCAGGCCAACCAATTGTGTGTATGTGTGTGCATACACACTTTAATGCACATGCTTTTTATTTTTTGTCAGGGAGAGGAGTAGAGATTACTATTTTATTCTGGTTTTCAGGTTTCCAAGAAACCCTTACTTTTCACAGGGATTCTCAGACAAACTTTAGGTGAAGAAAAGAAAAATTTTAAATATAAAAGGAATAAAAGAACCTAAAAGATAGACCATTGTCACCTGTCCCCTTCCTGCCCTCACTGAGAAATCCTTCCCTCCCTGAGGGTCAGGAAGGTGACGAGTAGGATGACTCTCAAGAACAAATGACTGCCTGCACTGCTGCGGTAACTGTGCCACTGAATGTTGCCCGAGACTCAGGATTCCTCAGGTTTGCCATCGCAAGCAGGTGACTAAAGAGAATGCTCTGGCTTTGCATCGACCTGGCTGAAGCTCTGCTGTTGGAAACTCTCTGAGGAGCTCATGCAGAAAAAGCGTTTTTTCATGATTTACGAGATCCCAAATGCCACCACTAGCAGTAGATGATTAAATTGGGCCGTTTGTTTGAACTGCATCAACAGGGTTATATACTACCCTGAGGGCCTCGGGTGGACATTGCATGCCATTGCCATCATCGCTTGGACGTCACCAGCAGGAAATATCAGAAGTCTCCCAAGACAGTCTGTACTCCTGAGCTTTCCAGAGAGGCCCTGGCAGACACAAGAAGTTGGATTTGTCTGGATTGGTACCTGGGCCTGAAGTCTCAAAGCCCAGAGCCCCACCATGATGGAAAAGGGCTGGGTGAGTGCCCTGAGCTACCATTAGTTAGAGCAGAATATCGACGCCTGTCGAGGCAACTGTGACTGCTGCCCCCTCATCGATCACATTAGCCAGGCACTCACTGGTGTTGAGTTGCAAATGTCTGGATTTTGCTTCCCCTGGCAGTAGCTCCTGGGATAGGAGAGAAAACAGCTTATAAATTCTTTAACGATTCTTGGAGCCAAGGGCAGCTTACAGACTGGATTTTCAAGCAATGCTATTTTAAAGGTTCCCGGGGACATGAAGGTAAATAGCTTGAAAAATAGGGGGAAAGTTATTTCTTTCCTCCTCTGAGAACATTACACAGATTGAATTAACCCCTTGTGAGTTCTTGTGATTATGAGACGCAGCAGGGAGCGCTGTGCATGGCCGTCCTGATCCGGCTTCCTGTACAGCCCCGACCTTGTCAGTGATGTTGGCCATTCAGTTTCACTGCCGGCTTCTCTTCTGAAGAAACATTTGGAAATCAGATTTTTAAAATTTCCTTCTTTCCTTCATTCCTTCTTTTTTTCATCAGTATATGTCACTGCAGATTCTGAACATTAGCTATGAAACATCCTCAGGGGATGTCTGAGGATGTTTGAAAATAAATGAGCAAAGAGTAGTCTCTGAAGATATTTAAGGAGAAGCTGGGTACTCACTCAGAACGAAGACGAAAGCTGTAGTTGGATGGATGGCTGAGTTAATATCCATTCTAGTTCTAAAATTTTGTTATTTTATTTATGTCTGTTTGAATATTTAGAAACTAGTGCATTGCCTTTTCAGTGGATGTGTAGATAGAGGATTAATTTTGTTGCCCATATTCCCCAGCAGAAGCCTGTTATAAGACTGGATCATTCTTTTATTGGTAGGGTGTCCATATTCCTATATTTTATGAGACAGTTCTGATTTCAAACTTCTTCACTTTTTGTTTTGAGAATCCACTTCTGCTTGACACACGACCTGTTCTGATTTGAGATTTAATGAGTATTGACAATTTACTGAGAGGGGAAAGAGGTGTCAGTGATGAAGAGAGCAAGTCATTATGAATAGAGGCCATGCAAGAAAGATTCGATTTCCTAACATCTTGGACAATGTTGAGTGCCACTGACTTTCAAATACTGCAGACAAAAAACACCCCTCTTCCTTCAATGTTTTGCGCTTTATGAAAAAAGTTCCACAACAAACTAAGTGATGACATGAATTTAACTACTAGTTGCCATTACTTGGGAGTGATTTTTCCAAGTCTCATACCCACATGGTGTAGCAAATTCTCAGGGCAGTTTCCATGGCTGTTGTGGGACCAGCCATGATGCTTGTTTCTGTAGGTGGAGGGATGGTGCTGGAATGAGCAGCAGATCAATGCCCTCTACCTCAACAATCTTTTGTGGCCCTGAGGCTGTGGGAGATTTTATGCTGCTGACCTCACTCTATTCCTAAGGAATTCTTTGATTTCCCCACTTCCATTTATTTATTTTTTGATTGTCAACTAAAATCTGGATTTCTCAGTCTAACCTCGGCAATGGCACTTAATAGCAGAAGCCCCTGAAAAGGAAGACATGCCTTTCTCACCGTCCACTCAACAAGCAACTGCCCTTCTTGAGAGATGCGATGCAGCGAGTGAAATACTGAGGCTCATGGATGAGAAGACTGACAGATATTGCTGAAGAAAATTCATTTTTCAAAACAAATATTTAAAACACATTTATTAGAATAATTCTAATGAAGTTACAGATCTTTGGCTACTTTGCTCACAGATATATCCTAGGCACCTTAGACAATCAACATCTGGGTGTGACTACCAGGCCACGTCTTTAGGAAACACACTGTCTTCTATAGGAGGCAAATGGGGAGGGAGGAAACCTAGTTCAAAAGACTTTGTGGGGGTAAGTTTAAAATGCATTTGAAACACAGAGGAGAAGATGACTGATTCTACCTTGCGAGGGCTGAGGCTGCTCCAGAGAGCAGGTGAAACTGGCAGTGGGTGTTTAAGGACAAGTCCCTTTTCAGGGAGTAGGGACATCACAGGCAGAGAGACCAACAGGAACAACAGACAGGCACGCTGTGTTTCAAAATGGGCTGACTGCAATATGGATTTCCTGAGCCTTCCTTTGTATCATTTGTCCACAACGTCCTATCTTTTTCATCCAACCATCTATTCATTCACACTAAAGTCAACAGGTAATTTTTAAGCATCAACCAGGTGTTAGAAATAATTCTAACCCCTGAGAACACAACAATGTGTAGGTGAAACAGACAAAGTCCCTTCCCTCAGGAGGCTTACATTCTACTGAGGAGAGACAGAAACAGCTAACGAGTAAATATGACAAGGGGTGATACGAATTATAAAAAGATAAAATCGGGTAAGGAGATATAGACAAATTGGGGGGCTGTTTTAATCAGGGTGGTCAGGATAGGGCTGTATGTGGTGAAGACATTTCAGCAGAAATCTAAATGAAGTGAGAATATGCAATTTGGGTGTGATTCTGGAGTTTTCCTTTAAATCCTGTAGATGCAGTTCTGTAAGTCTGATAGAAGCATGAAAAGAGAGGGAAACCCTTCGGTGGGGATGTGGTCATTTCTAGGAAAGAGAGACCCTTGAGCCTGCAGGCCCAAATTGCGAAATGGAATTACCCACTGAGTTTTGTTAATGTCTCAATAATTGCTCCAGCTGGGGTCTAGCGGCTTGGTGGTGGACTGGGTCTGGGTTCAAGAGGAGGTACACAGACAACTTGGGACAGGAGGAAGGAACCTGCTTCTTTGGTTCCCAAAGAAAAAAACTTATTTTGTAGGACAGGCTACTGCTGAAGCTCTTGGAGAGTATCTACCACTTGCTGAATGACATCCAAATAAGAAGTGGATTTGACATGCTCTTTGGGGACAGAAGTACAGCGCTTTCTACGAAAGTACTCTGGGTGGAGTGATGGTGAATGTCAGCTTGCCTCAGTCTGATCTGTAAAAGAGTAAAAAAAGCCTTTGATGGTTGTCTTGCAGGTATTTATAGATTTTTTCTGGCTCTGTTCCCTGTTTCTTCTTGTGGCTGATGAAGTATGCTGTGAAGGGAGCCCTGTTAAATACAGTCAGTGCTTCAACGGGTCTAGAAGCCTGTCGCATATTCAATGTTTTATGACTGAACTTTATTACACTCAAACTTCACAGAGACATTTATGAACCTTATTGCATTCTGACATGAAATAAGCCCAGAAAGGTATTTCTGCTTTTATGGGACTGGAACTTTTCATTGTATGGAACTTTCAAAAAGCTGTTGAATGCCAGAGTTCAAAGTGATTTTGCAAATGTTAATTTCTCTAGGGATCTTTGGAACCTTAAAAAAAATTTGCTGATGACTTCTACATCTTGCATCTAATATATTTTTTTTTCATTTGGAAAACATGTACAGTTGCCTCAGTAAGAGGAATGTGTGGAGTTTGTGGTTCATGCTGTACTCATGCCATGGTAAGAAGAGAGACCCTGTTTATTGCTACAGGAGACATATAAGGAAAATTAAGGGAGGGAAATATCATTTAAGAGATAAACAGTCATGGCTCGCTTGATATTTTTCTAACCCCTCCAAGGACACACATTCCTAAAGTTCTGTGAGTCAAGTTTTAGAATGTGTTTGGAAGATTAACTATTAACTGGCTTGAGTAAGGAGATTTTCTGCAATGTCAACCAATGGAAACATCAGCCTTTCTAAGTCTTGTTCACTTATATTAATTCATTCCATAGTTACTGAATTTTTTGTATCAGACACTGTTCTAGGCACAGGTCATAATCAGAAGAAAGACATAATTCTCAAAGAGTTTATGGTTCAGTCCCAGATGACTAAGCAAAGACATGCATCTGATTACCGATGAAAAACTCTAACAGAGTGTGCTGTGTACATAGGATGTTCACACAGGGGAACATCAGCAAAGGCTTCTGGGAGGCAGCAACACCTGAAGTGGGTCTTAAGGATGAGTAAGAGGTAGAGAAACGTTAAGACTGTTACTTTTGCACACCACTAATGTAGGTGGGGGAAGAACACATACTCATTCTGAGAGCAGGAAGAAGAACTCTGAAAGGACCACTTGGAATAGTAGAACTCAGAATGAGGGTCTCCTTCCCAGGCTATCAGCCATGCTAAACTTGGTTCTTAAATACACAATAATCCTATTATGTCACTGTGCCTATTTTTTTATCACTCTAAAAGTCTTCATATCTGCATGATGTCTACGGTTTACACATTATTTTCATGTGTATTTAATGGTTTAATTTTTATAACAACCTGGTGAGAATGGTATTATTGTTAGTTATAGATGAAGAAATGAATCAAAGAGACATCAAGTGACCTACTCAAGGTTACATAGTCAGAGCATGGCTTAGCTTGGCCCTTAAAGAGGCCCTTTCAACTCATATTCTGAACTTACCTATTGTATCATAGGACCTTTAACAGTTTACTGTCATTGATTGATTTAATATATATTCATTCAATACTATACATATGTATGTATTTATTCAACACACATTAACTGAACACATACTATATGCTAGGCAGGCATTGTTCTAGGTTCTGGGATATAAATGAACAGATAATTTAAGATTGTGATAGATGCTATACAAATACACATGATGGTATGAGAGTGAGTGGAGATAGGGATGACATTTTAGATGGTTGCTTTTACTTCCCTGGTCCTCCAATATTTATCTAGGATTTATTTCTCTCTGAGTGCTCACATGATGTATGTTGATCAGTGAAAACTTACTAAGCACTTCATGTATAATATACATCATGTGAAACTCTTCCATTATTTCTGTCAATATACAAGAAATAAAGGGAACTTCTGTTTGTTGAGGGACCAGCGGCATGTGTCGGGCTTTTAGGCAGATACTTTATTAGTCTAAGGGGATGCTGGCAGAGTCCTTCAAGCACAAGGATCCTCTCCCAGCCGATTGTTTTATTTCGTGGAAGGCTCACTGACTACCTTCTTCCTCTCAGAGGCAGGAAACAAATCCCGGGATGACTCTGTTCTTGCTTCTTGAACGCCTTGCTAATAGCCAGCCTTACCCAGAGCAACCAGCAAAGATGGCTGACTTACAAAAACATCTTTTCAAGGTTCTTTCTCTGTAGAGCCTAGCTCCTTCCCAAAACTTAAACACTGGTGAAAATACCTTACTATTTATTATTAAATATTTCACTGGGGATGACGATAAAATGTTCAACAACTAAGGTCTGTCACAACTAAGGTAGTCACACAAGATACTCTCCAAGCATTTTATAGGATCACAGTGGTCCCAAAGTATTCACACCATCAGCCTGGAATCACACTGTCTTCCTCTCTAACACACCTGATACACCAATATTAGAGTAAAATCCTGACCACACAACCATGGTCAAGGCTCCTGGAGGAGCATGACAGTGCCAGGTAGGGGGGTAGGGATGGCTCCCTTGCTCCATCACAGCATGTCTTCATCCAAACCATCACCATTTATATACAATGGATGCATATGATTACATATACTATCAGGAAGAGAGGGACAGTGGCTAGGTGGTCCCAAGTATTTCTCATGGTTAAATTGTTTATTCAATGTGAGTTAAAACAGCTGACTTATAGACACAAATAACTAGGATAAAGATTTAGGACCACCTGATGGCTGTGTTTTGCCATTCCCCCAAGTTGTCATGATAAAGCACATGGTGAAATCGTTCAAATTGATTTTTTAGAGAAATCCATAGCCACATTTGTGCACAACAGGAAGTGCCAGGGGTTTTAACCACACAGCCTCTGAATTTACTGCTCTCACACCTTTAGGCAAAGGAAAGAACCTCACAAGCTGCAAAACTGTGGGGCACAAATACCTTTTTGGGGGGTGAAGTGAGGTAGATGGGATCTCGTTCCCGTACCATGGTAGTTAAGAAGCCAAGTTTGAGGGCAAGTTACGTTCTGTTGTGGCTATTGTGTTTGGGTACTTTTCCTTGTGGCAGTGGCTGCGTTCTTTGAAGAGAAAACCCACAAGGACGGGTCAGTGACCCAAAGAGTCAGGTGTGTCATGGCCTTTTACTCATTTGCAGTCTCCCAGCCACTGTCATTTTCCAAGTGACTGATCCCACTGGCTTTAATGACCTTGTCCATCACCCAGACCAGTTTAACTTGACAGAACTCTTCAACAAAGCTTGACGATTGCGAGGTTTGGTTAAACATCTGAAATTGTTCGAAACTGACTCCATCGTGGAAAATCCTTATTACTGAAAATCTTCTGGGGTGCACGATCCAGGAGGCAGTGCTGTTCCCCATCCCCTCTGATATGAAGCAGACAGGGGAGATTTGCTATTCCTGCTAGAGGTCTACAAACTATTCCAAGAATGTTCTGCTTATCTCTGTCGTGAAGTGATACAACTACTGCCCTTGGCTCATGAATCCATCCCACTGCTATTTGCTATAGCTTTCCTGATGACTTTCTTAGAAAAATAAGAGTCTTAAGAGCACTTTTGGAATGAACTTTCTTGGTTTTGCATTTCACTGAAAAAAGCCAACACTGGTCTATGCTAACACGCTAGTATATTGTGGTGGTAAAGAACTTGGGTGTCTGGAAATAACCCTGAGTTTAAATTCAAAATCCCCATATATTAACTGTATGAACTTAGACAAATTTCTTCAACATCCTAAGCCTTGTTTTTGACATTTATGGAATGGGGTTGTTGAGGCATTTATACACAATTAACGGTAGCTAATTTAAAGGCAAGCCCTCCAGACATTCACGTGTGCTGTGAGAACTAAGGCAGTTGCATCGTTAAATTCAGGGCGTAAACTTGCACCCCATGAGGCAAAAAATGATGTGGGACTGGACACTAGGATAAAGGAGTAATTGAATGGTTTTTTTTGGGAAAAAAATGAATATTTTGCAGTTGAAAAAATATTTCAGGACCTACATTGAAACTTCTCGCAGTTGATGTGAGCCAGCTCAGTTGAATGTCTGTTACTGGGGGCTAGACGGTGAGGGATGCCATACAAAGCTCTTCTGTGTCTGGGTTGAGTGATCGCCATATGATACTCCCAGACATACCTACCCAAGCCACACAACACATTGCCATGCTAAGCACGGAGAGTCTGTATATTTCTCTTTCTTGTTACTACACATTCCATGCCGAATTCACACACAGAATGAGCATTTGAATGACCTATGTATTGAAAACGGAACCAAGTGAGGCAAGCTTTTAGGGACTCACTTTAATAAGAGAGAGAATGAGAGAGGGAGAGAGGGAGGGAGCGAGTGGGGGGAGGGGAGAGGGAGGGAGAGAGAGACAGACAGACAGACATGAAACCTGAACTATATATTTTTCTCTCCCCTGACCAGCATTCCCAGAAATAGATACTAAGCACCCAGTGCCAGGGACAATGTACCACATGACAAATGCATTGCCATCCCAAGAACAGATAATGGTGTATGGAGGTATACAAATAAATGGACATATCTGAATTCACACTTAGGACTCATTCAAGTGTACAAATTTGAAGCACGCATGAATTGTTGGAGAAAACTATTTGCTAGTATTGAGGTTTGTAGTGTGAAAGAATCTAATGTTTTATAGAAACTGTTTCTGTAATAAAGGCTTTGTAAATGAAGTAAGATGTCAACTGGAGTTTAAAGGATAGAATCACTATGATTTGGCAGGAGTGGGGGGAAATGAAGTGCATTGGAGATGCTGACAGAATAAAATCCCCACTAAGGTACTGCTCTGAAGCTGACACAGGTGTGAAGAAAATAGCTCATGTAGATGGCTCCATGGGCAGTTTTGGGGGTAAGGGGCAGAGGTGGTAACTGTGCTGGGAGTGGGCAGGGGGTGGAGGGACATCATGATATGGATCAAAAGCCACAGAGCTAAGAGTGGAAAGGTGTGAGTGTGAAGTGTGGAGCACAAGCAATCTGAGAGGAAAAGGCAGAGTGTGGAAGGGGGGGATTAAATGAACGGGAGGGAGGACTTTATTGTACTTCCCTGGTAGTAAATTTCTTTTTTTTTTTTTAACATCTTCACTGCAGTATAATTGCTTTACAATGGTGTGTTACTTTCTGCTTTATAACAAAGTGAATCAGATACACATATACATACACCAACGTATTTCCTCCCTTTTGCTTCTCCCTCCCATCCTCCCTATCCCACTCCTCTAGGTGGTCACAAAGCACCGAGCTGATCTCTCTGTGCTGTGTGGCTGCTTCCCACTAGCTATCTATTTTACATTTGGTGGTGTATATATGTCCATGCCACTCTCTCACTTGGTCCCAGCTTACCCTTCCCACTCCCCGTGTCCTCAAGTCCATACTCCATATCCATGTCTTTATTCCTGTCCTGCCCCTAGGTTCTTCAGAACCATTTTTTAAAATTCCATATATGTATGTGTTAGCATATGGTATATGTTTTTCTCTTTCTGACTTACTTCACTCTGTATGACAGACTCTAGGTCCATCCACCTCACTGCAAATAACTCAATTCTGTTTCTTTTTATGGCTGAGTAATATTCCATTGTATATATGTGCCACATCTTCTTCATCCATTCATCTGTTGATGGACACTTAGGTTGCTTCCATGTCCTGGCTATTGTAAATAGAGCTGTAATGAACATTGTGGTACATGATTCTATTTGAGTTATGGCTTTCACAGGGTATATGCCCAGTAATGGGATTGCTGGGTTGTATGGTAGTTCTATTTTTAGTTCATTAAGGAACCTCCATAACTGTTCTCCATAGTGGCTGTATCAATTTACATTCCCACCAACAGTCCAAGAGGGTTCCCTTTTCTCCATACCCTCTCCAGCATTTATTGTTTGTAGATTTTTGATGATGGCCATTCTGCCTGGTGTGAGGTGATACCTCATTGTAGTTTTCATTTGCACTTCTCTAATGATTAGTGATGTTGAGCATCCTTTCATGTGTTTGCTGGCAATCTGTATATATTCTTTGGAGCAATGTCTAGGTCTTCTGCCCATTTTTGGATTGGGTTGTTTGTTTTTTTGACATTGAGGTGCATAAGCTGCTTGTATATTTTGGAGATTAATCCTTTGTCATTTGCTTCGTTTGCAAATATTTTCTCCCATTCTGAGGGTTGTCTTTTCATCTTGTTTCAGTTTTCCTCTGCTGTGCAAAAGCTTTTAAGTTTCATTAGGTACCATTTGTTTATTTTTGTTTTTATTTCTATTTCTCTAGGCGGTAGGTCAAAAAGGATCTTGCTGTGATTTATGTCATAGAGTGTTTTGCCTATGTTTTCCTCTAAGAGTTTGACCGTGCCTGGCCTTACATTTAGATCTTTAATCCATTTTGAGTTTATTTTTGTGTATGGTGTTACGGAGTGTTCTAATTTCATTCTTTTACATGTAGTTGTCCAGCTTTCCCAGCACCACTTATTAAAGAGGCTGTCTTTTCTCCATTCTATATTCTTTCCTCCTTTGCCAAAGATAAGGTGACCATATGCACATGCGTTTATCTCTGGGCTTTCTATCCTGTTCCATTCATCTATATTTCTGTTTTTGTGCCAGTACCATACTGTCTTGATTACTGTAGCTTTGTAGTATAGTCTGAAGTCAGGGAGCCTGATTCCTCCAGCTCCGTTTTTCTTTCTCAAGATTGCTTTGGCTATTCAGGGTCTTTTGTGTTTCCATAAAAACTGTGAAATTTTTTGTTCTAGTTCTCTGAAAAATGCCATTGGTAGTTTGACAGGGATTGCATTGAATCTGTAGATTGCTTTGGGTAGTAGAGTCATTTTCACAATGTTGATTCTTCCAATCCAAGAACATGGTATACCTCTCCATCTGTCTGTATCATCTTTAATTTCTTTCAACTGTGTCATAGTTTTCCACATACAGGTCTTTTGTCTCCTTGGGTAGGTTTATTCCTAGGTATTTTATTCTTTTTGTTGCAGCGGTAAATGGGAGTGTTTCCTTATTTTCCCTTTCAGATTTTTCATCATTAGTGTATAGGAATGCAAGAGATTTCTGTGCATTAATTTTATATCCTGCTACTTTACCAAATTAATTGATTAGCTCTAGTAGTTTTCTGATAGCAACTTTACGATTCTCTACGTATAGTATCATGTCATCTGCAAACAGTGACAGCTTTACTTCTTCTTTTCTGATTTGGATTCTTTTTATTTCTCTTCTCTGATTGCTATGGCTAAAACTTCCAAAACTATGTTGAATAACAGAGGTGAGAGTGGACAACCTTTTCTTGTTCTTGATCTTAGAGGAAATGGTTTGCTTTTCACCATTGAGAATGATGTTGGCTGTGGGTTTGTTTATATGGCCTTTATTATGTTGAGGTAAGTTCTCTCTATGCCTATTTTCTGGAGGGTTTTGATCATAAATGGGTGTTGAAATTTGTCAAAAGCTTTTTCTGCACCTACTGATATGATCATATGGCTTTTCTCCTTCAATTTGTTAATATGGTTTATCACATTGATTGATTTTGAGTATACTGAAGAATCTTTGCATTCCTGGGATAAACCCCACTTGATGATGGTGTACAATCCTTTTAATGTGCTATTGGATTCTGTTTGCTAGTAGTTTGTTGAGGATTTTTGCTTCTATGTTCATCAGTGATATTGGTCTGTAGTTTTCTTCTTTGTGACATCTTTGTCTGGTTTTGGTATCAGGGTGATGGTGGCCATGTAGAATGAGTTGGGAAGTGCTCCTCCCTCTGCTATATTTTGGAATAGTTTGAGAAGGGTAAGTGTTACCTCTTCTCTAAATGTTTGGTAAAATTGGCCTGTGAAGCCATCTGGTCCTCGGCTTTTGTTTGTTGGAAGATTTTTAATCACAGTCTCAATTTCAGGACTTGTGATTGTTCTGTTTATATTTTCTATTTCTTCCTGGTTCAGTCTCAGAAGGTTGTGCTTTTCTAAGAATCTGTCCATTTCTTCCAGGTTGTCCATTTTATTGGCATATAGTTGCTTGCAGTAATCTCTCACGATCCTTTGTATTTCTGCAGTGTCAGTTGTTACTTCTCCTTTTTCATTTCTAATTCTATTGATGTGAGTCTTCTCCCATTTTTTCTTGATGAGTCTGGCTAATGGTTTATCAATTTTGTTTATATTCTCAAAGAAACATCTTTTGGTTTTACTTATCTTTGCTATCGTTTCCTTCATTTCTTTTTTATTTATTTCTGATCTGATCTTTATGATTTCTTTCCTTCTGCTAACTTTGGGATTTTTTGGTTCTTCTTTGCCTAACTGCTTTACGTGTAAGGTTAGGTTGTTTATTTGAGATGTTTCTTGTTTCTTGAGGTAGGACTGTATTGCTAAAAACTTCCCTCTTAGAACTGCTTTTGCTGCATCCCATAGGTTTTGGGTCATAGTGTTTTCATTGTCATTTGTTTCTAGGTATTTTTTGATTTCCTCTTTGATTTCTTCAGTGATCTCTTGGTTATTTAGTAGTGTATTGTTTAGCCTCCATGTGTTTGTATTTTTTACATATTTTTTTCCTGTAATTGATATCTAGTATAACAGAATTGTGGTTGGAAAAGATACTTGATATGATTTCAGTTTTCTTAAATTTGCCAAGGCTTGATTTGTGACCCAAGATATGATCTATCCTGGAGAATGTCCCATGAGCACTTAAGAAAGTGGAATCTTCTGTTTTTGGATGGAATGTCTTATAAATATCAATTAAGTCCATCTTGTTTAATGTACCATTTAAAGCTTCTGTTTTCTTATTTATTTTCATTTTGGATGATCTGTCCATTGGTGAAAGTGGGGTGTTAAAGTCCCCTACTATGATTATGTTACTGTTGATTTCCCCTTTCATGGCTGTTAGCACTTGCCTTCTGTACTGAGGTGCTCCTATGTTGGATGCATAAATATTTACAATTGTTATATCTTCTTCTTGGATTGACCCCTTGATCATTATGTAGTGTCCTTCTTTGTCTCTTCTAATAGTCTTTTTTTTAAATCTATTTTGTCTGATATGAGGATTGCAACTCCAGCTTTCTTTTGATTTCCATTTGCATGGAGTATCTTTTTCCACCCTCTCACTTTCAGTCTGTATGTGTCCCTATGTCTGAAGTGGGTCACTTGTAGACAGCATACATATGGGTCTTGTTTCTGTATCCATTCAGCCAGTCTGTCTTTTGGTTGGAGCATTTAATCCATTTACATTTAAGGTAATTATCGATATGTATGTTCCTATTACCATTTTCTTAATTGTTCTGTGTTTGTTATAGGTCTTTTCCTTCTCTTGTGTTTCCTGCCTAGAGAAGTTCCTTTAGTATTTGTTGTAAAGCTGGTTTGGTGGTGTTGAATTCTCTTAGCTTTTGTTTGTCTGTAAGGGTTTTAATTTCTCCATCAAATCTGAATGAGATCCTTGCTGGGTAGAGTAATCTTGGTTGTAGTTTTTCCCCTTTCATCACTTTAAATATGTCCTGCCACTCCCTTCTGTCTTGCAGAGTTTCTGCTTAAAGATCAGCTGTTAACTTTATGGGGATTCCCTTGTGCTATTTGTTGTTTTTCCCTTGCTGCTCTTAATATTTTTTCTTTGTATTTAATTTTTGATAGTTTGATCAATACGTGTCTTCTTATGTTTCTCCTTGGATTTATCCTGTATGGGACTCTGTGCTTCCTGGACTTGACTATTTCCTTTCCCATATTAGGGAAATTTTCAACTATAATCTCTTCAAATATTTTCTCAGTCCCTTTCTTTTTCTCTTCTTCTTCTGGGACCCCTATAGTTCGAATGTTGGTGTGTTTAATGTTGTCCCAGAGGTCTCTGAGGCTGTCCTCAGTTCTTTTCTTTCGTCTTTTCTTTATTCTGCTCTGCTCTGCGGTAGTTATTTCCACTATTTTATCTTCCAGGTCACTTTCCGTTCTTCTGCCTCAGTTATTCTGCTATTGATTCCTTCTTGAGAATTTTTAATTTCATTTATTGTGTTGTTCATCATTGTTTATTTGCTGTTTAGTTCTTCTAGGTCCTTGTTAAACGTTTCTTGTATTTTCTCCATTATATTTCCAAGATTTTGGATCATCTTTACTATCATTACTCTGAATTCCTTTTCAGGTAGACTGCCTATTTCCTCTTCATTTGTTAGATCTGGTGGCTTTTATCTTGCTCCTTCATCTGCTGTGTTTTTCTGTCTTCTCATTTTGCTTATCTTACTGTGTTTGGGGTCTCCTTTTTGCATGGTGCAGGTTCGTAGTTCCCGTTGTTTTTGGTGTCTTCCCCCAGTGGCTAAGGTTGGTTCAGTGGGTTGTATAAGCTTCCTGGTGGAGGGTGCTGGTGCTTGTGTTCTGGTGTCTGAGGCTGGATCTTGCCTTTCTGATGGGCAGGACCCTGTCTGGTGGTGTGTTTTGGTGTGTCTGTGACCTTATTATGATTTTAGGCAGCCTCTCTGCTAATGGGTAGGGCTGTGTTCCTGTCTTGCTACTTGTTTGGCTTAGAGTGTCCAGCACTGTAGCTTGCTGGTCATTGAGTGCAGCTGGGTCTTAGTGTTGAGATGGAGATCTCTGGGACAGCTTTTGCCGTTTGGTATTATGTGGAGCTGGGAGGTCTCTGGTGGACCAGTGTCCTGAACTCGGCTCTCCCACCTCAGAGGCACAGGCCTGACACCTGGCCAGAGCACCAAGACCCTGTCAGCTACACGGCCAGATTCGTGGGGAGTTTCTTGCTTTTTGGGAAGTCTGAGGTCTTCTGCCAGCGTTCAGTAGGTGTTCTGTAGGAGTTGTTCTACATGTAGATGTATTTCTGATGTCTTTGTGGGGAGGAAGGTGATCTCCACATCTTAGTCCTTCGCCAACTTGAAGGTCTCCGGTATAAAATTTCTTGACTGTCAGAATGTAGATGTAATGTAGTTTTCTATTTTTAAATGTAATATTGTAAGAGTGAATCAGTCAGAATACTGGCAATAAAAAGATGAACCTTTAAAATGGATAACATAGGAGGGTTTAATGAAGAGACGATACCCAAAGATTTGGGCAGAGTGCAGGGAAGCCATAGGGGGCCGTGGAGGGCGGGGAGCATTTGCACCTCAGCCTCAAGGGACAAAGGGAGTGGGGAGTCACTAGAACCCCAGTGGGGAGCGTCAGGTGGAGGAGACAGGAGCTGTTACAGGTCATACAGGATACAGAGCAAGTGGAGGTTTGTAGTGTGAAAGAATCTAATGTTTTATAGAAACTGTTTCTGTAATAAAGGCCCATTTCTTGTGAATACAGGGTTTCTCTCTGCTTGTGATACTATGTTGATTTCCTCCTTTGTAACCTTTGTAACCGATGATTTGAGATCAGTATGATTAGTGTTTAAGAGCTCAGGCATTAGAATCAGCTAGCCCTGTATGTGAGCTGTGTGTCTCTCACTAACCGTGCAATTGTGGGCAAGGAACTGAATGTTCCCAAATGTTTCAAGAGACAGAGCACATCAATCACCGTCAACGGTTGCTGTGAAACTGGTGTTAGGAAGTAGCTTTAGTCCTAAATTTTCAGTTCTTGGCCTTAACTCGTTCTAGGAAAGGCACACAAACAGGAAAAGCAGCAGCATGTAGCATGGAGTAACAGACAGAGACAGACTCACACACACACACACATACACACACACACCCTGTCAATGAGTCTTCTCTTGGAGATGAAGAAGCAGAGGAGGAAGAAGTAAAGACCACTCCTGTGTATGTTTTCAGCCTCTCCAGGTGAAAACTGGGATGTATTTGGATGAAGTCAGCATAGCACCTGAGAGGTGATTAACTGAGTATTAGGGAAAGGACCAGTACTTCTTACCATCTGTGTGTCTGCTTTATGTACAGTCCCTTCTTTTGCATGCTTTAGGAGTGTCCACTGAAACCACACATCCTGAAATACACCTAATCGTTTTTGCCTTAACTATGGACTGTGAGAAAAAACCACTCAAAAGAAGCAGAAACTTCCAGACTGCCTCTCACTCAGCCAGGGGAGCTTGTCTCAGCAATTTTGACTGAATTCTCTTATTCTTGGTGAATTCTAAAAAGAATAGGGATAGGAAGCAGCTCTCACTGTATCTCAAAATATATAAACAAGACTGAGACAAACAAGACCCTTTCATTTCAGTTGAGTGTGTGGTGGGAAAGAGGTGGTGGTTTGCAAAAGTGTGGTACTGAAGCCAGACTGATGTGGGTTTAATTGTTGGTTCTGCCGCTGGTTATGTGATGTAGACAGTAGTGAGCTACTCCATCTCACTAAAAATCATAGTTTCCATCGATAAAACTGAGCTGTTTTGAGAATTCAATACAACATTTAAAGTGCTTAGCATGTTATCTGGCACACGCCAAGTACTCAATAAATATTGCCCATTATTATGGTTGTAAGTCATCTCCTGTATCAATATCTACTTAAGAAATATTTGCCTTTTTAATTTAGATTTAAAAGTTGTAAAACTTCCCCGTCCCCAATCCCAATACAGGTACTGGCATTCTTTCCATGGTTCTGTGATGGTCCCGCCATCCTCCCTTCCAAACTCCTGTTCCCTTTCCTCCTCCCAGATGTTCCGCAGGGAGCTGTGGACTCCTCTGAAAAATGGTTTGATGGCCCTATCACCTGCATGCCAAACAGTAAGCAACTGCTGTTTGGCTTGGCTGTTTGCTTGATACCAACCGACTGCTACTGGATGCCTATGCTTTTAAAGAGAAAGATCTCTCCAGATGATAAACGTCCAATTACACATTTGGTGCCTTAAATTTATTAGGCCTGCGGCAATGAACAAAGTGTCTTTGGTGCTTGTTTCCAAGAGCAACTATAGTTTAAAAAGAAATAAAATTTCTGTTCATTTTTAATATTTGGCTTTCATTTTACATTTAAGAGAAAAATGTATAAGCCCTCCTTTCCTAAAAAGGCTGTTGCTCCAATTATTACCACTGAGGTTTTTTGCTTTGCCTCCAACTTCCCTAAGTGGTATCAATGGTGTTGACCCCTGACTCTTCTGCTCTGTCCCCAGGAAAACTAATCACAATATATCCAAGCAGACAATGGTTTGTTATGTCATCTTTGGGGCAAGTATGTGTTTAATTGCAAAGCAAAATTTCTTTCCTAAGTCTGAGGAATCTTGAGATTTGTTTCCCGTTCTGGATCTATATTCTTCTTTCTTTAGCTCTTCAGTATTTTTTAACTTTTCCATATCTTTGACTCCATCTCTTTCTCTTCCGTACAGCCTGATCTTTGCCTAACTTCCTAAAATAGAAAAAAAGCCCTTGTTTGTCCCCTTCATCTTTAATGCGGGAAGGAAACAAAAAAAGAATGAAACATGCAGACATCGGTGTTGAAAGGAGAGCTGGCCTTGGGGTTAAAGGAGTTGCTGGTCACTCAGGTCCAGCCCTTGGAATAGCACGGGGCTTGGCCTTGGCAAGCTGATAGAGATCAGCCATGCCTGGCGTTCCTGTTGATGTGTGTTTCAGGCAAGGGGGAAGTTTTTATCTCTCCTACTAAAGACCTGTGGCAGGACTCAGATGTTTACTCTGACTTGGGTCTTCAAGTTCCTTCTTCCATACTCTTCTAAGTAATGGGAAACTCAGTCTTTGTCATTACTTTGATTCCCTATTCCTTCTCAGTTCTTTTCTCTCCAGAATCAGACCCTGGTAGTAGAGAAATCTGTCTCCTTCTGTTGGGGTGCCAGAAGACAAGAGTAAATATTGCTCCTTCCCCTCTCTAAAGAGAGAACTTCATTGCCCCGGCACCACCTAACTCTCGAATTCTCCTGGTCTCTATCTCCAAATGCTCCCCTCTTATTCTGGATTTGGAAGATACATACATATTGGTTGTAGAATTGGTTGTAGAAAAGTCTAGGTGGGGACCTTTAGGATGAAAGGTGATGGGAGCACTCTGGCATATTTATTCCCACTCAGAAGCATGAGAGCAGAAATAGAGTCACATTCTTGACCACGGCAGGATGTTCATGTGCTCAGTGAAAACTTCCCTGTCTGCCTCATCCCCAAGATAGATAACTTGGTCTGTGTCATCCAGAGTTTCCTTTCTCAGCTCTGTCTCCTTTTCTAGGTACTCTTCCTGTTCCTCCAATGGAAGTGTTTCCTAAGGACTAAGCTCTCTTGATATATCTCCTGTGGAATCATCTATTCTCAGAATTCTCATATTTTACTTCATTTCATGTGACTTTTTATGTCTGTTATCTCTCACTTTGAATTCCAGTCTCACATTTCCAAATGACTTATGTGTACGTGGACAGTACACTGTCAACAGAAACTCAGCATGTCTAAGGTACAACTCTTCAATTCTTCCTCATGTTGCCCTCCTCCCACACCCTTAATTTGTCAAGGGCACCACCATATTTTTAGGCTTCCAACTTCAAAACTTCAGTCTCTTTCCCTTAACTCCCACTTATCCATTCATTAACTTAATCTTGTATATCATTTCATTAAAATCACTTTCATATATGTTCTTATATTTATTTTTAAAATACCTTTTAAAGACTTTTTTCTTATTTTAAAAGCTATTTTCAGGTATGGTACAGGAAACAACAAAACTGAAAAGTGCAGAAAAGTGCAAAGAAGAAAATGATGTCATCTATGCTTATACCACACAGAGATAATTGCTATTTATGCATTGTCAGTCTTGGTTTCCATACAGTGTTGATCTATATGTACATATAGTAAAAACAAGGATTCATATTGTATTGTTTGCATTTACTATATTATTAGCAAGAAATTATAAACATTGTTAATGTTACTAAATAATTCTTGTTTGCTGCATGGCTTTCAATCAGGTAGCTATATCACAATTTATGTCTGTCTAAAGCTGTGCATTTATTATCATTTTTTTTGCTATCAAAATAATTTCACATGAACCAATAAGACACGCAGCAAAGAACTAACAGATTTTACTATGTACAAATGAAAACTGTAATATGGCTAATGACATGAATAAAATTAAAACAAAATGATAAACTGGGATAAAATATAAATAACCTGTATAACAGAAGAGAGACAATAAACCTATAGAGTGTGCCTTCAAATTAGTTTGAAAAAGGCCAACAATGCAGTATAAAAAAGGGAAAACTACTATAGAAGATAACTCAGAAAGAGGAAACAGATGATCAATAAACAAGAAAACAGGATAGATGAAAAATGGTGTCTCCTTGTTTTAAACTGCACTAATGCTTTATAACAATTCAAATTATAAAAGTAATATATGTTCATCTTAAAACATTTAGTTAATACAAAGATGCATGAAAGCTGTATCTGAAATCTAAATAGCCAGAGATGATCACTGCTAATATTTTGTTTGTCTTCTCTATATTTATCTAATAATTAAAACAAGATCCTTTGTTTCTCTTCAAAACCATTCCTTTGACTATTCTAAATATTTTCTGTAGTTATAACTATAGCAACAAAATAGAATATAAAAGAGAAACTTGAAGAGCAGATTTAAAAATTATAAATTAATGATGACTGGAAAAAAATAAAGGAGCATTAGTAAAATGACTGTCACATAAAGTAGAGTTTAGGACAAGAAATAAAAGCATTAAACAAAATTTAAAATTATTTTCTTTTGAAAAAGACACAATCTGCATGACATCATCTCTAATATCTAAAATCACTTTCACTTATTTATCCTTATTTGCTTAACTATTTCTCATTACAACTGCTCCTATTTTTAAGATATTTCAATTCATCAAGAGTGATACTAAGTGCACATTTTTCAGAAAAGGTACTTTTTGATGACTCTCTCTTCATCAAGAGTCATATCTTGCTAACCATTCCTTCTTCTCCTTCATATCTTGCTAACCGTTCCTTTTTGTCCTTCCTAGATTTATCTTCCTCTACCCACCCTTTAAACTTTGGGTTTTTGTACACTCAATCCTAGATTTTGTTCTGTTTCTATTCTATCCTCTCTCCCTGGGTGATGTGAACCACATCTAGTTTATTAACCAGTATATTTTACTTTCAGATTTTCCTATGTGGACAATCATGTTGTCTGTGAATAAAGACAATTTTGTCTTTTCCTTTGCAATTTGTATGCCTTTTATTTATTTTTAACTTGTCTTATTGCAGCGTCTAGTAGATACAGTACAATGTTGAATACATGTGATAAGAATGGACATTCTTGCCTTCTTCCTGATCTTAGGGAGTGAAAGCAATTATGTTTCATCATTACATATAATGATAGCTGCAGATATTTTGTAGATGTTCTTTATCAGGTTGAGAAAGTTCCCGTCTTCTGGTTTATCAGTTTTATTTATTTTTAAAATCACGAATGGTTCTTGAAGTTTGCTTTTTCTCCATATAAGGAGATCTCATATTATTTTTTTCAAGATATTGATATGAAGATATGAACTGATTAATTTTTGAAAACTGAAGTGATCTCACATTCCTGAATAAACTCTACTAATTCATAATATATTATCTATTTTATATATTGATGGTTTCAATTTGCTGGTACGTTGTTAAGGCTTTTTGTGTCTAAGTTCATGAGGGATACTGATCTACAGTTTATTTTCTTATAATGTCTATAGTTTTGGTATCAGGTAATACTGACCTCAAAAAATGAGCTGAGAAATACTTCCTTTTCTTCTGCTTTCTGAAGTGTTGGTGTAGATATTTTTTTCCCTAAGTGTTTGGTAGAACTCACCAGTGAAGATCTCTGGGCTTTTAGCTATTTTAGTTTTTGTCTGTTTTGATGTACAACATACAGTACATATCTAATATGAGAAGATTTGTTCCTACGATTTCTTTAATAGATATGAGGCTCTTTAGGGTATCTATTTTTTTCCTGATTAAGTTTTATAACTGTTGGTGGAAATGTAAGTTGGTGCAGCCACTGTGGAAAACAGTATGGAAGTTCCTCAGAAAACTAAAAATGAATTACCAAATGATCCAACAATCCCACTCCTAGGCATATATCCAGACAAAACTATAATTCAAAAAGATACATGCACCCTTATGTTCATACCAGCACTATTCACAATAGTCAAGACAGGGAAACAACCTAAATGTCAATCAACAAATGAATGGATAAAGAAGATGTGGTGCATACACACACACACATACACACACACACACACACACACACACACACACACACAATGGAATACTACTCAGCCATTAAAAAAAGAAGTAATGCCATTTGCAGCAACATGGATACAACTAGAGAGTATCATACTGAGTGAAGTAACTCAGAAAGAGAAAGACAAATGCCATATGATATCACTTATATGTGGAATCTACAGTATGACACAAATGAACCTATCTATGAAACAGAAACAAAATCATGGACGTAGAGAACAGACTGGTGGTTGTCAAGGGGGAGGAGGTTGGGCAAGGGATGGAGTGGGAGGTTAGGGTTAGCAGATATAAGCTTTTGTGTACAGAATGGCTAAACAACAAGATCCTAAGGTATAGCACAGAGGACTATATTAAATATCCTATGGTAAACCATAATGGAAAAATATATTTTAAAAAATGTATACATATGTATAACTGAATCACTTTGCTGTGCAGCAGTAATTAACACATTATATATCAACTATACTTCAATTTTAAAAAGTTTTATAGTTTGTGCTTTCTAAGATTTTGTCCATTTCATCTAAGTTGTCAAATGTATTGGCATAAACTACTACATAATACTTTCTTATTCTCCTTTTAATGTCTTTAAAATCCATGGTGATTCCTCCTGTTTTAATAGCTGATATTGGTAATTTGTGTCTTCTATCATTTTCTTGAACAATCTGACTAGAGCATTTTATCTTTTATCTGAACCAGCTAATTTCACAAATGAGCTATGCTCAAAATTTATTTGACTGTTAAAATGACTTTGAAGGACAGGAAAAGAACACATTTTTTTTTTTTTTTTTTTTTTTTTTGGTACGTGGGCCTCTCACCGTTGTGGCCTCTCCCATTGCAGAGCACAGGCTCCAGACGCGCAGGCTCAGCCGCCATGGCTCACGGGCCCAGCCGCTCCATGGCATGTGGGATCTTCCCGGACCGGGGCACGAACCCGTGTCCCCTGCATCGGCAGGCGGACTCTCAACCACTGCGCCACCAGGGAAGCCCAAGAACACATATTTTAAATGAGGCTTTGTAACAAAAATAACACAGAAACAAATAATCTCCTTTGCTGAAGAAATACGGCAAATCCACACATATATTTTTGTATACAAATGAATTACTCACAATGGCAAATCTCAGATTCTTCTCACATTAAATCAAAGATAGTATCAATGAAATTGTCACCTCTGAAGTTTCCTATACTTTACCAAAGACACTGTTATTGTGGATCTGGGGCAATAGGAGAGTAAATCAATATCACATTAAACCCAATTCTATTTTATGTTTTAGACTCTGCCTCTCAACTAACTTCATACATTTACAAATTGAATTTTTTCACCTTGAAGTAAAATTGAAGCAAATATGAATTATGCCAATTATAGTCATACTGCTTAAATAATATGGCATATAATATTTACCTATAGGATTAACAAAGATAAAAATATTATAATTCTCAATTTTTGTGAGGATAGGGTAAAACTGGAATTCTTGTATATAATCAAGAAGAAAATAAATTGCTACAACCTCTTTGCAAGGAATTTCAAAATAGGTAATAAGAGACTCCATGTTTTTCATACTTTCTAATCAATTCTTTCTTTTCTTGGAAATTATTCTGAGGATAGGTTAAACACGTGAAAAAATACAAATATGTTCAGAAATGTTCACAGGTCAGTTATTTAACATTTTAAAAGCTAGACATGATGTCCAATGATTGGGGAAAAAATTTAAGCAAATTTTACTAGGTTGAACCATGTCAAACTGCCATTTTGTAGGTTAAAAAGATTAAAGGACAACAATTTCTCCTAGTAGGAGAAACATATGATGGAATATTAAGGGGCTACTAAATACCACTCATACAGACTGTTTTTAATGATGTGTGTAAATGCTCATACATTGGTACAATATATGGGTTCAAAAATCATATTTTCAGGATGCCTTTGAATATGTATGTGTACAAAGACACACACACACACCTGATGTTAGGGAGTGATCTAATCTCATACTTTTACATGTACCTATCCAGTTTTCCCAGCACCACTTATTGAAGAGGCTGTCTTTTCTCCACTGTATATTCTTGCCTCCTTTATCAAACATAAGGTGACCGTATGTGCGTGGGTTTATCTCTGGGCTTTGTATCCTGTTCCACTGATCTATATTTCTGCTTTTGTGCCAGTACCATACTGTCTTGATTACTGTAGCTTTGTAATATAGTCTGAAGTCAGGGAGCCTGATTCCTCCAGCTCCGTTTTTCGTTCTCAAGATCGCTTTGGCTATTTGGGGTTTTTTATGTTTCCATACAAATTGTGAAATCTTTTGTTCTAGTTCTGTGAAAAATGCCATTGGTAGTTTGATAGGGATTGCATTGAATCTGTAGATTGCTTTGGGTAGTAGAGTCATTTTCACAATGTTGATTCTTCCAATCCAAGAACATGGTATATCTCTCCATCTATTTGTATCATCTTTAATTTCTTTCATCAGTGTCTTATAATTTTCTGCATACAGGTCTTTTGTCTCCTTAGGTAGGTTTATTCCTAGGTATTTTATTCTTTTTGTTGCAATGGTAAATGGGAGTGTTTCCTTAATTTCTTTTTCAGATTTTTCATCATTAGTGTATAGGAATGCAAGAGATTTCGGTGCATTAATTTTGTATCCTGCTACATTACCAAATTCATTGATTAGCTCTAGTAGTTTTCTGGTAGCATCTTTAGGATTCTCTATGTAGAGTATCATGTCATCTGCAAACAAGAAGCAGCTTTACTTCTTTTCTGATTTGGATTCTTTTTATTTCTTTTTCTTCTCTGATTGCTGTGGCTAAAACTTCCAGAACTATGTTGAATAAGAGTGGTGAGAGTGGGCAACCTTGTCTCGTTCCTGATCTTAGTGGAAATGCTTTCAGTTTTTCACCATTGAGGATGATGTTGGCTGTGGGTTTGTCATATATGGCCTTTATTATGTTGAGGAAAGTTCCCTCTATGCCTACTTTCTGCAGGGTTTTTATCATCAATTGGTGTTGAATTTTGTCGAAAGCTTTCTGTGCATCTATTGAGATGATCATATGCTTTTTCTCCTTCAATTTGTTAATATGGTGTACCATGTTGATTGATTTGCGTATACTGAAGAATCCTTGCATTCCTGGAATAAATCCCACTTGATCATGGTGTATGATCCTTTTAATGTGCTGTTGGATTCTGTTTGCTAGTATTTTGTTGAGGATTTTTGCATCTATGTTCATCAGTGATATTGACCAGTAGTTTTCTTTCTTTGTGACATCTTTGTCTGGTTTTGGTATCAGAGTGATGGTGGCCTCACAGAATGAGTTTGGGAGTGTTTCTCCCTCTGCTCTATTTTGCAAGAGTTTGAGAAGGATAGGTGTTAGCTCTTCTCTAAATGTTTGAGAGAATTCGCCTGTGGAGCCATCTGGTCCTGGGCTTTTGTTTGTTGGAAGATATTTAATCAGTTTCAATTTCAGTGCTTGTAATTGGTCTGTTCGTATTTTGTATTTCTTCCTGGTTCAGTCTCAGCAGGTTGTGCATTTCTAAGAATTTGTCCATTTCTTCCAGGTTGTCCATTTTCTTCCACAGAGTTGCTTGTAGTAATCTCTCATGATCTTTTGTATTTCTGCAGTGTCAGTTGTTACTTCTTTTTCATTTTTAATTCTATTGATTTGAGTCTTCTCCCTTTTTTTCTTGATGAGTCTGGCTAATGGTTTATCAATTTTGTTTATCTTCTCAAAGAACCAGCTTTTAGTTTTATTGATCTTTGCTATCGTTTCCTTCATTTCTTTTTCATTTATTTCTGATCTGATCGTTATGATTTCTTTCCTTCTGCTAACTTTGGGGTTTTTTTGTTCTTCTTTCTCTAATTGCTTTAGGTCCAAGGTTAGGTTGTTTATTTGAGATGTTTCCTGTTTCTTAAGGTAGGATTGTATTGCTATAAAATTCCCTCTTAGAACTGCTTTCGCTGCATCCCATAGGGTTTGGGTCGTGTGTCTCCATTGTCATTTGTTTCTAGGTATTTTTTCATTTCCTCTTTGATTTCTTCAGTGATCACTTGGTTATTAAGTAGTGTGTTGTTTAGCCTCCATGTGTTTGTATTTTTTACAGATCTTTTCCTGTAATTGATATCTAGTCTCATAGCATTGTGGTCGGAAAAGACACTTGATACAATTTCAATTTTCTGAAATTTACCAAGGCTTGATTTGTGACCCAAGGTATGATCTATCCTGGAGAATGTTGCATGAACACTTGAGAAAAATGTGTATTCTGTTGTTTTTGGATGGAATGTCCTATAAATATCAGTTAAGTCCGTCTTGTTTAATGTATCATTTAAAGCTTCTGTTTCCTTATTTATTTTCATTTTGGATGATCTGTCCATTGGCGAAAGTGGGGTGTTAAAGTTCCCTAGTATGATTGTGTTACTGTCGATTTCCCCTTTTACGGCTGTTAGTATTTGCCTTATGTATTGTGGTGCTAGATGGTGTTACTTTTGCAATCAGGAACACGTTATATTAAATAGAAACACAGAAGCTACTATTTTCCCAAATAAAGCAGAAGTACCTGTCTCATAATCTCCAATCTCAAAGAACTTCCAAAGTTAACTATTCTTGACTTTTTAAAATCAGTTGAAAGGAAAAAGAACAAGCGGTATATATGGAGGGATTTAGTAGTATGTCTGGAAAGGAGGGAATTCATAGATTTCCAGTGATTCGAGGGGACAAACCTCCCTCAGGAAACATTTCGACCTCTGTCTCCCAAGGTGCTAACAGACAGTGAGGTGGAGAACACCATGATGAATGCTATAGATAGTCCTAAGCATGCAAGCTGGGCAGGTTTGTGTTAGGGAACAATCTTCCTACAGTACTTTTTCTAGAAATGTTTATCAAATCACTAAGGTACATTTGGAGAAATGGCTAGCTAAGGTTACTTCCCTCACTTGACAGTCAAAGTGATTACACTGGAAAGCTAGTACCCAACTTTAACTGCTAAGAAAAACTAAACGACAGTAAGGAAGAAAGGCTCACTAAATAAAGAGAGAGAAACAACATCCCTTCCATGTAAAGTATTCCATTGTCAGTCTACTTCTGGTTTGTCTATTCTCTTCTCCCAAATACTTTGAAAAGAGTCAAGAACTACGTCAACTGTAGGTGACTTATGCCCTTTTATTCAGATATTTTCTTCCTCTACATTTTCTGGGCTCACTCAGGAAAGCCAAAGCCAGCTGTATATGGTGTTTTGACACTTGTGTGCTGCTAATGGCCACAGTCACCATTCCAGTCATTTTAAGATACCTTTTAGGTATTGAGATGTATTTTTAGGAAAACACCATAAAGGATTTGAATTATTGAATTAAGATTTCTAAAACTTTTATTTAAACAAAACTGCCAAAAATATTTTCAAAACCAAATCTACTTATTTTTGAGCTGGAAACAAATATTTTTGAACCATACAATGCTGGAAGTTTAGAAGAGATTCTAAATAATGCTGAGTTTACAATATGAGAAAAAGCATCCACTTATTTCTTTTAGGGTAGGTGTAAAGTAGGGGCTACCATTGCTGGCTTTTTGGCATATTGAGAACTAATAACAAAGTCTGTTCCTTGAAAGATTTTTTACACTGGTGAGCCTTAGAGAAAAATAATATTTATTTTCAATTTACGTGGCTTAAGTTTTCCTTCCTTTACTTTCAGCCTTTAAACACAGCATAACAATCATCTCCTCCTGCAATGGGGGCTGGAGCATGTTAGGACAAGGTGTTTGTATTGGACTTAAATATAGCCTTTTTGCTTAGCAGTTTAGAAAGTTATGTAAATGAGTCCAAAGTCATATATTTAGTTCATTCATGGAGCTTCACTCTTCTCCATTACTTTTCTTTGAAGAACACCCCAAAGGGAGTAAAAACCAGACAAATAAAATCTGATGGGAGAAGGAAGTCTTAACAGTCAAAGTTAAAAGCTGTTGCCTTGAGTGTGACCTGGTGGTAGGAAGACCTGTGTGGGCCAGGGACAGCACAAAGGTGCCTGAAGAAGGTTTCAGAAGAGGAGAGATGAACCACCAAGGCAACGGGTAGGGGCATACTGACAGCCTGATATTTGCCTAGGGTGTTTGCTGTGGCTGGATCAGAACAAACCCATTCTAGTTACTAAGTAAACTCAGAGGGTGGCAGGGCAAGGGCATCAGCTTGAGATTCAGTTTTGATTTGTTATACAGCAAGATTGTTAGGTGGGAAGACCAGAAATCAAATTCTTATCATGCGACCCAAGTTACTATGACACTTTGGGGAAAAAAAACAGTGTGGAATAAACCTCTGGGGTTACAATCACACTATCATGTTGTCATTCATTTGGCTCTGGGTGTACAATACAAAGCATCTGCAACTTAATATTCATTCATTTAGGCCAGAGTTACTCCCCTTTTACTATGCCCAGTCCATAAGGAAGGATTATACATGTTTTAAATCTTGTTCAAGAGAGCACATTTTTAACGCTGATATTAAAAACAAATATTTTTTGTAATATTAAAAACAAAAAAGGAAACATCCTGTCATTGTCATTTCACAATCCTTGTTCAAGCATCTTAACAACTTTCATCTCATGAATGTGGGAATGGAAATTATCACGAGAGTGAAAAAGAAGGTACCTTCTGTAGGAAGTTTGCACTCTTCTCTGCTGTCAGATTCCATCTTCTTGGCAATGTACCTGGAGGCTGCTAGGTTCCCTGACTCCTGAATTCCTTTCCTAATCTTTAAGCATGAATTTCTGGCCCAGCAATGCTCTGTTCTCAAGCCTAATATTGACTCCCAGGTTATGACACTCTCCTCTGAACCCAGCCCTACCCAGACTTGTATACTTCCCTGTATGGGTCAACTGGACACTAAGCTTGCTCCTAACACATCACCAAGCTTCCTAGGAATGATGGGAGTCACCATGGCTCACTGGCTATTTATAGGGCTATGCTGGGAAGACACAGGTAGTAATGAAGTCATGATGCCTACGAGTCAGTATTCACGTAAACAGAAGTTAATGCCTCCTCCCACTGCCATTCATAATCCTCTTCAACCAGCTAAACAGTCCATGCATACCTCATGATGAGGTGCAGGACAGAAACAAGAGAAACAGGACAGTGTACCTGTCTGAGCAATCTTGCCGCCCATTCAGAGATGTTCTCCTTGGATGTCTTTAATATTATTTTGGTCCGGTGGGCTTTTGGCATCCTGTGACACAAAGCATAAATTCATGAATCAGAGGTGTACAGGTGCTTCCTTGACAGTTTTATATCAGAGAAACTGCATTTGCAGCACTTGTATCAGTAGATCAGAAAAATACCAACAATTTTATAAGTCTTACATATTACCTAGGTGAAGGTAAAACATTATAAGTCACAAGGGTATACAAGTTATCACTGAAAAGACCTAACTAATAGATAAAAAAATTAAGAATGACAGAAATATCTATTCATCAGAGAGAGAAGAAGTATTATTAACCAAATCAAATTTAACTCTAGGTATTCATACCCTCTTCAAAAAAGAACTAACTAGTCACATGATTGTTATACTTGTTCCCATCTCCCAATGAAATATTGTATCTGTGAAGAGACAATAATAGCAATGGTCAATTGAAAAGGAAAGATCTACCTATAACTTAGTAAAACAACTTAAATTTCATAGAAGGAGTTAAACAAAGAGACAGAGAAAGAGAAGTGTGTAACAATACACTTTTAATGAATTACCTTAAAGCTGCCCTGAGGTGTGGCCAAGGTAGTGGAGCAGGAAGCCCCTGAGCTTATCTCCTCCAACAGGCACAGCAAAATCACAACTATTAATAGAGCAACTATAGGAGAATGACCTGAACACTAGCAGAAAAGATTTTCCACAACTAAAGATAAAAGAAGGAACCACAACGAGATGGATAGGAGGGGCAGAGACACAGTATAGTCAGGGCCCATACCCCTCAGTATGTGACCCACAAATGGGAGGATAATCACAGTTGCAGAGGTTCTCCCCATAGAGCTAGGAGTCTGAGGTCCACATCGGGCTCCCCAGCTCAGGAGCTCTGCACAGAGCTTCCAGAATGTCTGATTTTGAAGGCCAGTGGGGCTTGTGTACAGGAGAGCTGGAGGGCTGTAGGAAACAGAGACTCCACTCTTAAAGGACAGGAACAAAATCTCACACGCTCCAAATCCCAGTGCAGAGGCAGTACTTTGAAAGCAGCCTGGATCAGACCCATTGGCTGATATTGGAGAACCTCCCATAGAGGCAGGAGGCAACTGGGATGCCCCGTGAGGACACAGGTACTGTTGGCAGCCAGTTTAGGGAGTTGTCCTATCAAAGGACACTGGTGCTGGCAAGCACCATTTTAGAGCCCTCTCTCTAGCCTATTAGCACTGGAAGCATGCCCACCCACCAGTGGGCCAGCACCAGTCCTGGGACCCCCTGGCCAGGCAGCCAGCTGCCCTGGGACCCAGCCTCACCTACCAGTGGGCCAGCACCAGTTCTGGGACCTCCCAGGCTGCACAGCCAGCCATGCCAGACCTAGCCTCACCCACCAGTGGGCCAGCAGCCATTGCACAAGGCAGGGCTTGGCAGCCAAATGGGCCAGAAGCCAGCCCTGTCAACCAGTGTACCTGCAGTAGTTGGCCCACCACCCTAGAAAGGCCCATGCATCCCACATAGGAGGCACACCTAAAGCATACAGGTCTGGTGACCAGAGGGGAGCATGTTGTTGGGTCATATAAGACATCTCCTACATAAGGCCACTTCCTCAAGCTCGGGAAACATAACCAACATACCTAATACATAGAAAAAAACCACAGAGAGTTAGGCAAAACCAAGAGACAGAGGAATATGTTCCAAATGATGGAACAAGACAAAACCTCAGAAAAAGAACTAAACAAAGTAGAGATAAGCAATCTACTTGATAAAGAGTTTAAGGTAGGGCTTCCCTGGTGGTGCAGTGGTTAAGAATCTGCCTGCCAGTGCAGGGGACACAGGTTCGAGCCCTGGTCTGGGATGATCCCATGTGATGTGGAGCAACAAAGCCGTGCACACAACTACTGAGCCTGCACTCTGGAGCCCTCGAGCCACAACTACTGAGCCCACATGCCACGGCTACTGAGGCCCATGCACCTAGAGCCCGTGCTCCGCAATAAGAGAGGCCACTACAATGAGAAGCCAGCACACCGCAACAAAGAGTAGCCCCTGCTCACTGCAACTAGAGAAAGCCCATGCGTAGCAACAAAGACCCAATGCAGCCAAAGATAAATTAATTAATTTAAAAAAATGAGTTTAAGGTAATAATCATAAAGATGTTCCACAAACTTGGGAGAATGAACACTGAGAATTTTATCAGAGAGTGAGAAACCAAAAAATACACTAGAAAGAATCAACAGTAGACTAGATGATACAGAGGAATGGATCAGTGATCTGGAAGACAGAGTAGTGAAAATCACCCAAGCTGAACAGAAAAAAATAATCAAAAAAATGAAAATAGTTTAAGAGACCCCTGGATCAACATCAAGTGTGCTAACATTCACATTATAGGGGTCCCAGAAAGTGATGAGAGAGAAAAAAAAGCAGATAATTTATTTTAAGAAATAATAGCTGAAAACTTCCCTAACCTGGGAAAGGAAACAGACATCCAGGTCCAGGAAGCACAGAGTGCCAAAAGAGATGAACTCAAAGAGGTCCACAAGATACATTATAATTAAAATAGTAAAAATGAAAGATAAAGAGAGAATACTAAAAAGCAGCAAGAGGAAAGCAACTAGTTACATACAAGAGAACTTCCATAAGATTCTCAATTGACTTTCAGGTGAAACTAACAGGCCAGAAGGGAGTCGTACAATATATTCAACGTGATGTAAGAAAAAAATCATATAACCAAGAATACTCTACAAAGCAAACATATCATTCAGGTTTGAAGGAGAGATAAAGAGTTTTACAGACAAGCAAAATCTAAAAGACATCAGCACCACTAAGCCAGCATTCAAGAAATGTTAAAGGGACTTCTCTAAGTGGAAAATTAAAGACCACAACTACAAATACAGAAAATTATGAAAGGAAAAAATCTCATTTGTAAAGACAAACATACAGTAAAGTATCAATCACTTATAAAGCTGGTAGGAAGATCAAAAGACGGAAGTAATAAAGTAATTCATATCCATGATAAGTAGTTAAGGGATACAAAAAGCAAAAAGATATAAAATATGATGTAAAAACAGTAAGCATCAGGGAGTGGGGAGAGTAAAGATGCAGGGTTGTTAGGATGTATTTGTGCTTAAGAGATCATCAATTTAAAATAATCATATATATATACAAATACATATATATGTTGTTATATGTGAACTTCCTAATAACTATAAACTGAAAACCTATAAAAGATACATACACAAAAATGAGAAAGAATCCAAGAATAACACTAAAAATAGTCATCAAATCACAGGAAAAGAGAGCAAAAGAAGAAAAGAACAAAAAAAACCCTACAAAAACATCAAGAAAACAATTAACAAAATGGCAGTAAGTACATACCTATCAATTATTACTTTAAATGTAAAAGGACTAAATGCTCCTATCAAAAGACATAGGGTGGCTGACTGGATAAAAATTTAAAAAACCCATATATATGCTGCCTACAAGAGACTTATTTCAGACCTAAAGAGACACATAGACTGAAAGTGAGGGGATGGAAAAAGGTATTCCATACAAATGGAAACAAAAAGAAAGCTGCGATAGCGATAAATATATCAGACAAAATAGACTTTAAAACAAAACCGTAACGAGACAAAGAAGAACATTACATAATGATAAAGAGACCAATCCAACAAGAATATATAACAATTGTAAATACATATGATATGCACCCAACATAGGAGCACCTAAATACATAAAGCAAATATTAATAGACATAAAGGAAGAAATTGAAAGTAACACAGTAATAGTAGGGGACTTTTAACACTCCCCGTACATCAATGGACAGATCTTCCAGACAGAAAATCAAAGAGGAAACACCGGCCTTAAATGATACATTAGACCAGATAGACTTAATATATATCTATAGAACATTCAATCCAAAAGCAGCAGAACACAAATTTTAAGTGCACATGGGACATTCTCCAGGATAGATCACATGCTGGGCCACAAAACTAGTCTCTGTAAATTTAAGAAGATTAAAATCATATCAATCATCTTTTCTGACCACCATGCTATGAGATTAGAGATCAACTACCAAAAAGATGCATAAAATACAAACATGTGGAGGCTAAACCATGTTATTAACCAAGTCACCAAAGAAGTCAAAGAGGAAACTAAAAATATACTTGGAATCAAACGAATGGAAACACAACATTCCATAATCCATGATACACAGCAAAAGCAGCTCTAAGAGGGAAGTTTAGAGTGATACAAGCCTACCTCAGGAAACAAGAAAAATCTCAAATAAACAAACTAATCTTACATCTAAAGGAACTAGAAAAACAACAAAACTGAAAGTTAGTAGAAGGAAAAACGTTAATAAAGATCAAAGCATAAATAAGTGAAGTAGAGACTAAAAAGCAATAGAAAAGATCAATGAAACTAAGAACTGGTTCTTTGAAAAGATAAACAGAATTTGATAACCTTTAGTCAGACTCATAAAGAAGAAAGAGAGAGGTCCCAAATTATTAAAATCTGAAATGAAAGAGAAGTTACAACCGACACTACAGAAATACAAAGGATCATAAAATATTACTATGAACAATTATACACCAATAACATGGACAACCTAGAAGAAATGGGTAAATTCCAAGAAACATATACTCTCCCAATATTAAATCAGGAAGAAACAGAAAATATGAACAGGCTGGTTACCAGTAATGAAATTAAATCCATTATTAAAAAAAAAAAAAGAAAACTCCCCAAAAACAAAAGTCCAGGACGATATGGCTTCACAGGAGAATTCTACCACATTTAAAATAGTTAACATCTATCCTTCTCAAATGATTCCAAAAAAGTGAAGAGGAAGGAACACTTTTGAACTCATCCTCTGAGGCTAGCATCACTGATTCCAAAACCAGACAAAGACAGCACAAAAACAGAAAATTATAGATTAATATCACTGATGAACATAGATGCAAAAATGCTCAGCAAAGTATTAGCAAACTAAATTGAACAATATGTTAAAAGCATCATGCACCATAATCAAGTGGGATTTATTCCAGGGATATAAGTATGGTTCAATAGCTGCAAATCAATCAATGTGATATATCACAATAACAAACTGAATAAAGATAATCATATGATCATCTCAATAGATGCAGAAAAAGCTTTTGCCAAAATTCAATATCAATTTATGATAAAAATTCTCAACAAAGTGGATATAGAGGGAGCATACTTCAATGTACAAAGGGAGCATACTTCAACATAATAAAGGTCATATATGACAAACCCACAGCCAAGGTCATACTCAACAGTGAAAAGCTGAAAGCATTTCCTCTAAGATCAGAACAAGACAAGCATGCCCACTCTCACCACTTATATTCAACATAGTATTGGAAGTTCTAGCCACAGCAATCAGACAGAAAAAGAAGTAAAAGGAATACAAATTAGAAAGAAGTAAAACAGTCATTGTTTATAGATGATGTGGTGCTACATAGAGAAAATCCTAAAGATGCCACCAAAAAACTATGAGAGCTCATCAGTGAATTCAGTAAGGTTGCAGGATATAAAACTGTTGTACAAAAATCTGTTGCATTTCTATACACTAGCAACAAACTATCAGAAAGAGAAGTTAAGAAAACAATCTCAGTTACATTTGCATCAAAATGAATAAAACACCTAGTAATAAATCTAACCAAGGAGGTAAAAGACTGATCCTTGGCAAACTTTAAGCATTGATGAAAGAAATTCAAGACAACAAAAACAAATGGAAAGATGTACTGTGTTCACGGATTGGAAGAATTAATATTGTTAAAATGACCATACTCCCTCAAGGCAATCTACAGATTCAACGAAATCCTTGTCAAAATACCAATGGCATTTCTTTCTCACAAAACTAGAATAATTCTAAAATTTATATGAAAACACAAAGACCCTGAATAGCCAGAACAATCGTGAGAAAGAAAACAAAGCTGGAGGTATCAAACGCCCTGATTTCAAACTATACTACAAAGCTACAATAATCAAAACAGTATGGTACTGGCACAAAAACAGACATACAGATCAATGGAAGCAAATAGAGATCCCAGAAATAATCCCATGCTTTATATGGTCAATTAATCTATGATAAAGGAGGCAAGACTATGCAGGGAAAAGTGTTATTGGGAAAACTGGACAGTAATATGCAAAAGAATCAAACTGGACTACTTTCTCATACGATATACAAAAATAAACTCAAACTGGATTAAAGACTTAAATGTAAGTGCTGAATCCATAAAACTCCTAGAAGAAAATATAGGCAGCTCACTGTTTGACATCAGTCTTAGCAGTATTTTTTTGGATATGTCTCCTCAAGCAAGGGAGACAAAAGCAAAAATAAACAAATGGGACTACATCAAACTAAAATGCTCTTGCACAGCAAAGGAAACCATCACTAAAACAAAAAGAGTGCCAACTGAATGGGAGAAGATATCTGCAAATGATATGTTTAATAAGAGTTTAATATCCAAAATATACAAAGAACTCATATAACTCAACTTAAAAAAATAAACAACCCAATTAAAAAATGGGCAGAGGGGCTGAATAGTTACTTTTCCAAATAAGACATACAGATGACCAACAGACTCATGAAAAGACACTCAAAATCACTAATCATCAGGGTAATGCAAATCAAAACCACAATGAGATACCACCTCACACTTGTCAAAATGACTATCATCAAAAAGACAACAAAATCATAAGTGTTGGTGAGGATGTGGAGAAAAGGGAACCCTTGTACACTGTTGGTGGGATTGTAAATTGGGGCAGCCACTATGGAAAACAGTATGGAGTTTCCTCAAAAAGTTAAAAATAGAACTGCCATATGATTCAGCACTTTCACTTCTGGTATTTACTCAAAGAAAATAAAACACTAATTCAGAAAGTTATATGCACTCCAATGTTCATTGCAGCATTATTTACAACAACCAAGATATGGAGAAAACCTAAGTGTCCATCGATAGATGAATGAATAAAGGTGTGGTGTGTGTATGTATAAACACACACACACACACACACACACATATATAACACAACGGAATATTACTCAACCATTAAAAAGGAAATCTTGCCATTTGTGACAACATAGATGGATCTAGAGGGCATTATGCTAAATGTATTAAGTTAGAGAAAGACAAATACCATACGATCTCACTTATATGTGGAATCCAAAAAAACAAAACAAACAAACAGAACAAAATGAAAACAGACTCATAGATACAGAGAACAAATGGGTGGTTACCAGAAGAGAGGCAGGTAGATGGTGGGGGAAATAGGTGAAGGTGATTATGAGGTAAAAACCTCCAGTTATATAATGAATAAGGCACAGCAATATAATATAAAACATAAGAAATATGGTCAATAATATTGTAAGAACTTTGTATGGGGACAGATGGTTACTTGACTGATCATGGTGATCATTTCATAATGTATGTAAATGTCAAATCATTCTGGTACATACCTGAAAGTAACATAATATTGTAAGTGAACTATATTTCAATTAAAAATGAAGCAAAATAAATTTGGTAACATTTACAGATTAAAAAAACTATTCTTTTAAGTTAAATCACAAGCTATTTTTTTTTTACCTGACAGCACCGTAATTGCACAATACTGTAAAATACATTTGATTTCACTTTATTTATTAGATGCATTTCTGAATATTATCAGCAAAGGGAATTTATGTATAATAATTTGAATCAAATATTTGTGTCCCTTTTATATGTGTTTTAACTTAGAAAACATAGTCTTACAGAAATTATATCTACCTCAGCATGGATTATAATAAAAATCACACTTAACATTGATTCTGAAAAACTTTCTGAATTGTTCTCCTTGTTGTGTAGGAGAGTACCATAAACTCTGCACAAAGAAAATACTCCATAGTAGATTAAAGCCATAATGCACCAATGCATATTAAAATGTACCATATATATAGTAAATTTCCTCAGACTTCTTATTCCTTTGAAGATGCTTAATTGTGAGGCCATCAGAGTAGTGAGTCCATTCTCTTAGGGATAGAGCAGTACTTGCTCAGTGGACTTTTTTCTCTTCTCTCAAAAAACAATTCTTTTTGTTTCTACCTGTTGGTTTTAGAAAGTGTTGCTCACCTACTACCAGAGAAATATTTTAAAGTAGCAGCTATAAATCTAAATTAATTCAATATGATTTCTTCCGGAAAGCCAGTTAGAAATGATTTGAAGAAGTTCACCTGGATGTTTACAAAGTGATCTTTTATTTTTGTTTCTTTGTGTACCACTATCAGCAAGAAACACAGCAGACTCTCGGCAATGCAGGCTGGAGCCCCAAAATCAGAGAAGGGGCAGCCCTGACATTCATATATTTAAATCAAGCCACCACTATGAATCATAAAACACAGAAAAACAAAATCATTCTAGAAGGATATGTACTCAAGGTAATATATATTTACACATATTTTCTGTGAATGCCTACAAGTATGTGTTTTCTGGAAAACATAAATTTTACCAAGAATTTGGAAAATTATCTCCAATTAGTTGGCACTAAGGAATTTAAGCACTGGATTGGTAATTTAGCTATCTACGATTCCAACCCTGTGACTCTATGTTCTACGAAACCTTCTGAAAAACTAAAAGGTATTTTTAAAGCTCTTATTTGTTTTGTAATTTTGAAAACACCATCTTAGGACAAAAGACTTCTTGATACAGTCTAGATAAGCAAGAACTCTAATTAATAAAATTACCTTCTGACTATAATATTTCTCATCCTATTTGTCCTCATCATTTTGAAAGAATGGACGCCAGCATTTAAAAGCCAATGTAAACACCAGAAGTCAGTGAAGTTATTCAGAGAGAACTTCTGGTCACTTCTAAAGGTGCAGCATTTTTTAAAGATTCCATTTAGTCTGCCCGTTACAAGCAATTTAAAACTTTCTTATTCTTCTTTATGTGGAGTTACAATTTCCGACTAAACACTTTTTTTTTAGTTATTGGGCAGTTTAATCCAAAATAGAGCTCCACAGTACATGAACCACTAGACAGGAATGATATAGTCCAGCTTAGGAAGAAAACATGTGTCTAGCCTTTAAAGATTTTATGTCTTTTTTATTAAAAACAAGACAGACTGAAGATTTCACTTATTTTTGTGTACATTTTATACATAATATATATGCATAGATTCAAACCATTAAAAATGTTTGCTACATTACCTCACACTAATTATTAATATTGAAGTACAGATCTTAGATCTTCTCCATGAAGTCTAATGCATAAGCTTTTCCTATGCTTAAAGTGATAAAATGAAAGGAACAACTCAAATAAAATTACCAACTATTCTTTATTCATAACAACTCTATTTTAATATATTTTTAAATCTTGCAAAAATGGTAAATTAGAAGATAATTAGTTGCACTTGCACCTGGAAGCTGTATTAAGGTAGTGGATTCAAGTTTTCTGATGGAAACTTCTAACCTTAATACCCTAAAACCAAATCAAAAAAACAAAGCAAAACAAAGTGTCCAAAATTTGAAGTTTTCATGTAATCTACTTTCACAATGAAAACACTGGTGGCTAAGGAAAGAAACAGAAAATTCTCATGAGGAGCAGAGCATTATAGCAGAGTGAAGCTCTGCCCTTATTCCTAGAAGCAGTGCTGGCGAGTGAAAAAAACCAATAGAATTCTAATACCCCAGATGTAAGGAAAAGCAAATTCAGTGAATAAGTCTATCCTTTCTCTCTTCTGACTGGACCCACCAAAAATGGCTCCTTGCTGAAAATACATGAAATGGAATAAGTGGACCAAAAGATCATACTCTCTGATGGAGGAGGGTCCATAGATAAGCACTGAGCTGCAGGTATACACATTAATATTTGGCATAATCAATCTCTGTAGCTATCATCTATCTACCCTTCTAAATTATATATTATACAATATAGTTACATGTTATTTTATAATAATATATAATGTAATTATATTAGATATTAATCTTATATATTTAATATAATTGATAATATCTGTATTATATAATCAATATTACTATATAATGTATATCATACCTTATATACATATCTTAAATATGGGTATGTGTGTATGTATAATATATATAATACATAATATATTTAATTCAGAGAATAATGAACTATTAGAAATGAAGAATTAATAGTAGAAATGAAGAATTCAATAGAAGATTTAGAAGATAAAGTTAAGGAAATCCAGAAACTAGAATTTTTTGAAAAGAGTAGAAAATAAGAGGGAAATAATTTAAAAATTAGAGCATTATAAGAATGTGATGTGCCATCTGACTAAAAGGAGTTTCATAAAGAGAAAACAGAGGTGAGGAATTATCAAATGAATAATAAAATACAGTGTCCTAGAACTGAAGGAGAAAAGTCCATAGATTAAAAGGGCCCAGTAAGTGTTCAGAATAATAAATTAGGAAAAAAAAAAGACCCACCAGACTGATGACACAGTTATGCTAACATGAGATTCTCTGTTTTCTAACCAACCCTTTTTTTTTTTGTAATCCATAGTGAAATAAGTGACAATCTGACTTGCTATTTTTTCCAATCTTCAAAACTGAACCAAACTTTATGATGTGGGTCAGACTTTATGAATTAGAAGTTAGAAATTTTAGAACACTGGCATAAAAATAATATGTATTTGCACCCAGAGAAATAAAGCACATCAAATAAATAGGTCAGTATCAGAATGGCACAGAATTCTCAAAGCAGCACCAGGAGCTAAAAGAAACTAAAGTAATACCTTCAAAATTTGAAGGGAAATGATTTCTATACCTAGACAAACTGTTAGTCAAATATAAGAAAATGAATACATTTCCAATATAAAAAATCTAAAATACTGACCACCCTATCTATACCTTTTCTCAGGAAGAAGTTCTACTCCACTATTATAAGAGTTAAGGTAAAAGAGATAGACATGCAACCTAAGAGGTCCAATGTAGGCGAAAAGCAAAAGGAACTCCCAATCTCCAAGGTTTGGAGTTGGGTGGGGAAGGAATGAGGATGGAAAGTTCCAGGAGGAGTAGCATAGCCAAACCCAGGTTGATTTCCCCCAGTGAACTCCTAGGATAACAGCTGCCCAGCAGACCCAGAGTCACTATGCCATATAAGAAGAGTTTTAAAGTTCTAACAGAAGTTTGGGAATAAATTAGTAATAGGGCCATAAAAACAAAACTACTAAAATCGAGGCAGCTAATTACTGCAGAGGAGAAAAATTAGCAGAAAGAAAACGTAATTATAGTATACTACTTGGCTCAGCTGCAAACAATGAAAGCATAACATTGGTCATAAAATTAGAGTAATGAATATTGGTTTTGTTTTTTAAGTGATTTAACCAAGTAATAATAGCATATTTAAGTTTGGTCAGTGACAGGTTAGTCTTTGGTGGGCTCCATTTTCCTCCATTCATTCAGTGAGATTTACTTAAACAGAAACATGCATGGCCATGCTGAGAAGTAAAAAACAATATTTTTTATCCTACTGCCATACCCAATGCCAACTCTTGGCTTTTCTGACTGGCTTGGCTCACCGGCCAGATTTCTTAATTGCAAACGTGAGTCATTAGGGCTTCCGTGGTGGCGCAGTGGTTGAGAGTCCGCCTGCCGATGCAGGGGACACGGGTTCGTGCCCCGGTCTGGGAGGATCCCACACGCCGCGGAGCAGCTGGGCCCGTGAGCCATGGCCGCTGAGCCTGCGCGTCCGGAGCCTGTGCTCCGCAACGGGAGAGGCCGCAACAGTGAGAGGCCCGCATACGGAAAAAAAAAAAAAGTGAGTCATTAAAGTCATTAAAAAAAAGTGAGTCATTAAAGTAGCTTCTTCATTGTCACAGTTGGACATGGATGCCTGTGGGAAAATCAACCTGGGTTTGGCTGTTACTCCTCCTGGAACTTTCTATCCTCATTCCTTCCTCACCCAACTCCAAACCTTGGTAATCCATGCTGTATTTCTTGCTCTTTTAATTCTAATGCTCTTCTATTTCCTCTCCTTCTTCAAGAACAATGGTCACAAAATGATGCTCAGAGACCATGTTTTGTTTGGCCTGAAAAGGGTTTTAATTTCTTGTAAGCATTAAAAAAAAAAGTGGAGGATTCACATAAGAACCCCAATTTCTGTATTTTCTTGAAAAATTGTTAGATCAAACACACTGGTCATCCATTCTGACATGACTGCAATTAGCGAAAGCTGAGTACTGACATGCATATTCTTTCTAATTCACCACAGTTCAACACTCTTTGATGTCTCTTGCCCCCAGCCTATTTAGTTCGCTTATGCAATTTCCCATTCTTGCAGGCATTCAGGTTTACAATTCCCGTTCTAAACTCTGGTTTCTGCACTACAACTCTACTGGTGCAGCTTGCTTAAAGGTTAATAAAGGCTTCTTTTTTGCTACCACTGGTGGCCTTTGGGCAGAAGTCTTCCTTCTTATATTTCTGCGCTGGTTGAAACTAGGGCCACTTAAATGAGATTCCTGTTCTCTGAGAGATAATGTACCTCCTATTATCCCTGGACCATCATCCCATGAACTTCTATGTCAAAGCAGTTCTGGTTGTGCACCCTTTTGCTTGCCACTGAACTTGAGCCAAGAATGTTAATTTTGCCGTCTATAAATGTTTGATTTTGTAGCTCTGTTTAAACAGTGGTTTGTGGCTCTTCCTTGATTACACTTTGAGTTCCATTAAGGATCTGGACTGTTACCAGTTATGCAGGGACGTGGAGTATGTGACAGAGGAGACACTGAGTTGGTGCTTGGGAGACATGAGTGCCGCTTCTCTCCTTCTCTACTCAGTAGATGTGTGATTTTGAAAATGTCACAATCTTTCTGAGATGTAGAACTAGGGAAAATAATTTCTTCATGGGTTTAAGGCTTCATAATTTTCAGTGAAATTTTCTGTATGTAATCTCATTTGATGTCTATGTTTTACAAACGGGGAACATTAAGGAAGAAGTGATTTGCCTTGGATCATAGGACTAGTCCATGAATGAGCTAGGACTGGGATCCAGTCTTGTAGTTTCCAGGTAAGTCTTTATTCCACTACACAACAGGGCATTCCCCAAAAGACCCTGTCTTTTTTGAGGTACACTTTTTACCATTCTCTGTTTTTAAAACTCATGATCTCTTTTGTGTCAGCCTCAATCTATTCCCAAAACACCATTCACGATCTGAATGGACATTCAGAGGAGAGGGCCTGCATTCATCGAAATTTTGCTCCTTCCATTTTCCACGGTCAATGTCATAGGCTGGACCTTAACAGGGGTCACTCTTTCAATGCTGGTTGAACACTGAGTTAATGACACAGGCATACTCTAATCTCTGAGTTAATTATATGTAGGGCGAGCACAAAATTTATCATCTAAACCTATACCCTTGGGAGAAAGGAAGTGGCATAATTTTTTACTCTTAACATATATTAATTGGGATAATCATTCTCACATAAAGCATTTGCATAGTGCCTGGCACATAGCAGGTATTCAATAAATGGTAACTTTTAAAAGGAACCTTACCAAATGAGGTGAAAGGAGTTGACAATTTACTAAAGAGTATACTCAAGAGTTGTTCCCTTAAAAAGTAGCCCAGAGCAATGGCTTTATGGTGGGAAAAAAATGTTTTATTTCTTGTACTTAACGTGGAATTTGAAGTCTATTAGACTTTCCACCTAGGAACCAACTGCAAGGGTGAAGAAACTTTGTAGGCAAACTTAGAGGTGAAGATAATTTCTAAGGAGAAAAACTTGGAAGACAAAGAGTCAGGGCCACAGAAACAATCATTATAAAATCAGAGATATTGGAAATAATATTTTATAACAAAATACTAGAGCTCAGAGATTCTACTTGTTTTTCAGTTTACCTCAAAATATTTGTTATTGTTCAGTTTTATTTTCTGGAGGAAGAGATCAAATTGAGACTGTTTTTAAAGCAGTTTGTCCCTGTGACTCTCCCAGGGTTAGAAGACAGTGTTCCCAATTTCCAACGCCACATCCCAAGGAACACACAACTTACTTTCTCACTGGTGTTCCATGGGATTATCTGTAATGCCGGGCTGCCTTTGTAGGCTATCCTTTTCCTGGGGAGCTGGCGTGCTGAGAGGCAATCCATCTTATTCCCTTCCTTCCAACTTGAGACTTGCCCCTTGATTTCTGAGGTCTGATCGCTAACGTTTCAGCACCAGCTGCAACCCAATCCTTCAGCGAGTACAGCTGAGCTAAATTAATCTAATTTTTTTAGCCTTTGCACCCTAGATATCAATCTCCTGGGCAGTTAGCGCTCTCTGAGCCAGGAATGGATTCCAGAGCCCCTTATCACTGCCCGCTTTGTGCTCCAGCCCCAAGCTGCAAACAGCCCTGTGGGCACCACAGAGCTACACAAACATTTGTTCCCACAGCCGACTGGCTTCCTTAGGCCAGTGCGCCTAATGAGCTGGCCCTTACCCGTAAATCAAGTCGGGCATACACAGTTCGGGCTTTCATCAGGTGAGCCCCATTCAGCAACGCCTTTGAAGGAGGGGCCCCTGTGGGCTGCAGAGGCTGTGCGCTGCCCAGATAAACACCCCATCTCAAAGATGTTGTTCTGTTTTGCAGACTGGCTTGTCGTTAGTGGGAGGAAGCGTGCTGGGTTGCCAAGTACCAGGAGCGGACTGATGTGACTTGGGAGCCAAGGAAAAGAAACACACACACATACACACACACACACTCCCAAAGATCCCAGCTGGAGACATGAGGAAAACAGAACGCATGAAAGGCTCACATCTATCCTCTCACCCACGGATGTGCCATCACCAGGCAGTCAGCAGAGATGTGGCACGTGTGGCTTCAATGAGATCTGGCACGAGGACCTCTAGCAGTGCTCTAGACAGCTTGATCGCCAGCCTGGGGACCCTCATCCAGTGCCTTCCCATCCTTTCCTTGCTGAAGCTTTCCCAGTCTCCTCTGCCTGTTTTATGCCTTCTCTGCACTCCTCCTGTAGTTACGGTCTAGAATGTTCCACTAATTAACTTCCAATCAGAAAACAAGACAGAAACAGCATATGATGATTTCTTACGCTTTTGTTTTCTTTACCCATCTAGGGCAAACTATTTTTCACATTGGTTTAGAATCTCTCTCCACTTAGTACTTAGCAAATGCTTAGTAAATTTTATATTGTATTGCTTTTTTCAAAATTCTTTTACAATTACACCATTTTATTCATTCGTTAATAATAATAACATTAAGTAAATACTTACCGAGTACCCAAGATCAGACACTACTCTAGGGGCTTGGGGATACAGTGCTGAACAAGAGTGACAAATACCTGTATTCTATGGAGAGAAGACAGACAATGAGAAAACAAATACAGGATGAAATTTCAGATAGTAGTAAGTGCTATAAATACAATTTAAGTGGGAGAGGGGATAAAGAGCAGTGGTAGGGGTGATGGCTGTGGGGTGTTTTCAACAAAGCATCAGTCAAGGCCTCTCTGAAGAGATCAAGTTTAAACAGAAGCTTATTTGAAATAAGGAAGCAAGAAACCGGAAGATGTAGGGAAGTGTATCCCAGTCAGAAAAGAATGCAAACGTCCCAAGGTGGGATGAGAAGGTGACTTGAGGGACAGGGGAAAGAGGGAGGCTGAATCACAGGGAGAGGAGCTTAGTGTAGGAGATGGGGTCAGAGAGGTGGGAAGGAGGTATACCTCACACGAGTGCTATGAGAAGGGACTAGGTGTGGTATAGGTCAAGTATGAGCATCATACAAGTTATCTCCCTTCCTCAGACAAACAACCCCATTATTATCCTCTTTGCAGGCTAGGGCTCAAAGTGGCCAGATGACTTGCTAGAGTTTGCACAGATGCTAAGTGACAGAAGCAGGATTTGAAGGCAGAGCTCAATTCTAAACTCCTGCTTTACCCACCATAGCTTCTTGGTTTATACTGTTCTCATTTCTATGATTCCCTCCTAATCAGCTCTAACTCTCAAATGCCACCCACGTTTTAAGGCTACCCATTCCAACTACCATCTCTTCCATAATACATTCATACGGATTCAGATGGATGCAGGGATCTCATCCTGCAGGCTGATGCAGGCTTCACCTTATCGAATTAACAGTATCGAATTTCACTGTTATAAAGCAGATTTTCAAAATGAGTGAAAGGAGGTCAGTTTGTTCATACATTAGTGCTGCTCTCATGACTCTGGTGTTACATGGTGGGTGGTGTATTATCCTTCTCTGGATCCCTCATAAGACCTAATGGAGCATTTGTAACAAGAATTTGAATAGCTGTGTTCTATTTTGTTTTGACTAAGAGAGAAGTCCATGGTTGGGTAAAATTTCACTGAGGAACTGGAGAAAGTCACTGGCCTCATTACTAATTCTCCTGAGAAAAGAGAAGAAATGGATTTTACTGGCCTCTGTTTCACTGCTCCATTAATCACCTTCACTGTCAAATATCATTTCCTTTTGTCAAATTTGCAGGGACTCTCATTAGAGACGCTCAAGACAACTCCTTCTTTGTATATCTCTCTTATGACCATGAAATCCTCAATAATAATAAACAAGTACATATTTTACTTTCTTGAGATTGTTACCTCTGTGAAGAGACTCATAGAAGTAACATACATTCACTGGTAAGGAAAAGAACTGCCTGTGTTTCTCTGAAGTGTGCCAGAGCCTGGATGGGTGCATGTGACCTTCAGATGTTCTTGCCATGTGCCAATGACACTGAGATGAGAACAGACTGGCAAGTATGGAGGCTGACATGAAGAGATCCAGTGAGTATATGCTGCCTGAATCACTTTATCAGAGGCTGGTATAGATTTGGCTTCTCTTAATAATCTTCTAGGATTGAAACAGGGAGTACAAGAAATATGTAGGTTACTTATATATTAAAAAAGAAAGCATGAAAAACAGTCTAATAATTATGGAATATGTTTAAGAAACTATTTAACAACTCAATTCTTAATCAAAAATTACATGAATTGCACTGGTCATAATATGCATAAATGCACAGGCGCATGACTATCATCACTGGAGTCAATGATAAGAAAGATCTGCTGTACGTACCAAGTGGGATACTGAAATAGGGGTGACTTTACTTATCATTGTACCTATTAGATAAAAAGCTCTTTTGGAATTTTAGAGGAAATGCGTGGAAGCACACTTAGCAAAATGTTCTCTCATTACAAAAATTGGCCCCTTGACTGGCTGGAATGTTGTGGAAACCACTGTAGCCCTTGGCTAGAAGCTGCGGTGTCAAGAGGCTTCTGTGACCTGTGATTGTACTCTTCCAAGCCTTGTCCTCCTCCCTGTCAGCACTTCCCTTCCATTCCAATCCTGGACGTTTGCTTGTCCCCTGAAAAGTGATTTTCTTTGCCACAGTCACTGGGTGCCTTCAGACAGAATCGCTTTCTGCCACCCTGCCCCCACCCTCATGGGCATGTGGCACTTCTGGCGCCAACCAGCTCCAACAGTTCTTGCTCAGACCTTCTGGGAGCCTGTCAAAGACCATTTGTGACAGGACTTGAGAAAAATAACAAAGCAGCTCTCCCCTCAAACCCTCTGAGGAATGTGAAAACCGGAGTGGGGACACATGGGCTCTTTGTAACCTCAGGCACGCTGTGTCAGCTGCCTTCTCTGGCTGGCGGGGCTAAGTGACAGAACACAATGAAACGCTCAACTGAGCTGCATCGGGCTAGTCAGGACAGAGGATGCATTTTATTAAAGAACGTAACGTTGTGCCTCCTGCCAAACTGAGGTAATTTCCTCCCCTTTTCTATACTTCCTAGCATTCTAGATTTATACATTTTAATGGTGTTTGCCAGAGCTCACCTGAAGAAAGCAATTCTCCAATAAAAAACTTAAAGAAATATTTTTTTTCATGGCCCAGACCCATAAAGAATAACTACCATAGGCTTAAAAAATCCCAACCTAATTTTACAACTAATTACTTAAATAAACCAAATAAACAGACCAGTTTTGTCTCACCGAAAAGAAGGCCGTAAGTATATAACCTGTCCTGGAGTTTGATGGATTCAAATTAGGAAATGCCTCCACCCCACCCCATCTTCCCATTGGCCTCACATTTAGGCAATTATTTTGTCGCTGAAACTGAGATGCTTGTGTAGTTTCAAATATGTATGTTTATTCACCAAACAAAAAAAGTGATCCATTTTCAATTACTAGAATTGTTAAGGACGTGTTTAGATAAAGTCAGATCTTTCTTGTTAATGAGCCAACACAGACTTTAATTTGTTTCTGGACATTCTCGTAAGACCCAATAAGAAAACACACTCCTTTCAGGTAAACTGCCTGTCCAAGAACTCAAATAGCCCAAGTGATAACTCTCAACTTTTGGAATGAAGGAGTTAGCATTTCTCCTGGAATTACTTCAGTGGTGCAGTCACCAACTCATGACTGCAATTATTACAGGAAACAAAGGGACAGGGGAGTTACGTTTATTATATCTATTGTGTATAGAGCCCTCGGATGGGACTTTAACATACGTAATCTCACTTTGTCCTCTTCACACTCAATAAGACTAGCTCAGATGACAGGTTAGGAAACTGAGGCTGAAAGAGATTAAGTAGCTAGCCCCAAATTCCCAAAGCTAAATAAAAAGTGGTCCAATAGGTAGTAATACTATTGTCTCTTTCACCAATCAATTAAAAAAATGTTCAAAATCATGAGTTGTCAGCATGCATTCACTTTGGTAATCCCTGGGACCTAACACATGTGATTCTCTCTCATGAGATATCACAGAGTTTTGAAGTTCATTCCTTTATCCACACATCCTTCAGTGCTATAATTAATGATAAATCTGAATTCTAGTGTGAAGCTGTTTCTATGCTGGTGCAGAAGAGAATGATTCATTCTACACTGGGTAAAAGGTGCTTGTGGTGATGTTAAAAGCAGTGGCCTCAATCTTTCAATGTAAAGATCTCTTCTATTTGTCAAAGGATTTGGCTGGCCCCTTTTTTCCATGATAGTACCTATATGATTAACATCGTTTAATTGAGAAAATACATATCCACCATAACATTTGATATAAATTTTTTATTTCAATAACCTCATTCACTAATGTTAGAAAAACTTTAAGGCATATACAGGATATTACATAGTGCCCAGAAGGAGTCCAGACATGTGGCCATAATAGCATCCTTGGCCGAAGCACCCATGACAGTGCCCATTGTTCCAAAGACTGAGAAAAAACGAAAACATGTGGAATAAAGGGGGCACTGCAGATCAGAGAGGAGGAGCTTTAAGGAGATAACTGCTTTACAAAAAAAAAAAAAGGACAAAGGAGACTGGCTTGGCATGATTTAGAAAAGTTATTTCAGGGAAATATGGATTAAAAAACAAGATCCATCTGTATGCTGCCTACAGGAGGCTCACTTCAGAGCTAAAGACACACACAGACTGAAAGCAAAGGGATGGAAAAAGGTATTTTATGCAAATGGAAACATCAGGAAAACAGGAGTAGCAATACTCATATCAGACAAAACAGACTTTAAAACAAAGGCTATAACGTACAACAAAGACAAAGAAGGGATCAGTATAGAAAGAGGATATTACACTCAAAACATATATGTACCCAATATATCAATACATCAATAACACCCCTCTTACATCAACAGGAAGATCATTCAGACAGAAAATTAATAAGGTAACAGTGGTCTTAAATGAAACAATACACCAGATAGACTTCACAGATATCTATAGGACAACAATCTAAAAAGAGCAGAACGTACATTCTTTTCAAGTGTACATGCAAAGTTCTTAGCATAGATCACACGTGGGGTCACAAAACAAGTCTCAACAATTTAAGAGAATAGAAATTATATCAATCATTTTTTCCAACCACAACAGTATGAAACTAGAAATCAATTACAGAAAGACAAATGAGAAAAGGGCAAAACTTGGAGACTAAACAATATGCTACTAAAAAACCAATAGGTCAATGAAGAAATCAAAGCAGAAATCAGAAGGTACCTTGAAACAAATGAAAATGGAAACACAACATTCCAAAATCTATGGGATGTAGGAAAAGCAGTTCTAAGAGGGAAATATACAGTGATACAGGCCTACCTCAAGAAACAAGAAAAATATCAAACAACCTAACCTAAACAACCATCTAAAGGAATTAGAAAAAGAAGAACAACAACAATAATAAAAAGCCCAAAGTAAGCAGAAGGAAGGAAGTAATAAAGATCAGAGAGGAAGAAACAAACACCAAAAAAGTAATAGTAAAATCAATGAATCCAAATGCTTATTTTTTGAAAAGATAAACAAAATGGATAAATCCTTATCCAGTCTCAACAGGAAGAGAGAGGACCAAATAACAAAATAAGAAATGAAAGACGAGAAGTAACAATCAATACCACAGAGACACAAAAGAATCATAGGAGAATGATACAAACAGTTACATGCTAACAAATTTGACAATGTAGAAGAAATGGACAATTTCTAGAAACATACAATCTGCCAATCAAATCAGGAAGAAACAGACAGTTTGAACAGACTGATCACAAGTAGTGAAATTGAATTTGTAATTTAAAAATCTCCCAGCAAACAAAACTCCATGACTGATGGCTTCACAGACAAACTCTACCAAACATATAAAGAAGAACTACTATCTATTCTCCTCAAAGTACTCCAAAAAATTGAAGAAAACAGAATACTCCCAAGGCACTCTATGAAGCCATTATTACCCTGACAACAAAACCAGACAAAGACACTACAAAAAAAACAAAATTACAAGTCAATAAGTTTGATAAATATAGATGCAAAAATAATCAGCAAAATATTAGCAAACAGAATCCAACACTATATAAAAAGGATCAGACACCATGATAAAGAGGTATTTATTCCAGGGATACAAGTATAGTTCAATATTCTCAAATCAATCAATGTTATATGCCACATTAACAAAAGGAAGGGTAAAAATCACATGATCATTTCAATAAATACAATAAAAGCTTTTTCAACATCCATTCATAATAAAAATTCTCATCAAAGTGGGTAGGTAGGGAACACATCTCAACATAATAGAGGCCATCTATGACAAACTTCACACTTGATGGCGAAAAGCTAAAAGCTTTTCCTCTAAATTCAGGAAAAAGACATGGATACCCATTCTGACCACTTCTTTTATACATAGTATTGGAAGTCCTCATCACAGCAACCAGGCATGAAAAAGAAATAAAAGGCATCCAAATTGGAAGGGGAGAAGTAAATCTGCAACTATTTGCAGATGACATGATTCTATACATAGAAAATCCTAAAGTCTCTGCCAAGAAACTTCTAAAACTAATAAATAAATTCAGTGAAGTTGCATGATACAGGATTAAATAGAGGAATCTGTTGCTTTTCTATATACTAACAATGAACTATCTGAAAGAGAAAGCAAGAAAACAATCCCATTTGAAATTGCACCAAAAAGAATAAAATACCTAGGAATAAACTCAACCAAGGCAGTGAAAAATCTACATGCTGAAAACTATAAAACTTTGATGAAGGAAACTGAACATGATACAAAAAGTAGAAAGATATCCCCTGCTCTCTGATCAGAAGAATTAATATTGTTAAAATGTCCATACTACCCAAAGTAATCTACCAATTTAATGCAATCCCTGTCAAAATACCAATGACATTTTTCACACAACTAGAGCAAATAATCCAAAAATTCATATGGAATCACAAAAGACCCTAAATTGCCAAAGCAATGTTGAGCAAAAAGAACAAAGCTGAAGATATTATGCTCCTTGACTACCGACTATACTACAAAGCTACAGTAATCAAAACAGCATGTTACTGGCACAAGAAACAGACACATAGGTCAATGGAACAGAATAGAGAGCCCAGAAATAAACCCATACACTTATGGTAAATTAATCTACGACAGAAAGGGCAAGAATATACAATGGAGAAAATATCATCTCTTCAACAAGTGGTGCTGGGAAAACTGCACAGTTACATATAAAACAATGAAATTAGAACATTTTGCCATGTCATATACTAAAATAAACCCCAAATGGATTAAAGACCTGAATGTAAGATCTGAATCCATAAAACTCCTAAAAGAGAACACAGGCAGAACACCCTTTGACATAAATCACAGCAATATTGTTTTGGGTATGTCTCTTAAAGTGGAAGAAATAAAAGCAAAAATAAACAAATGGGACCTAATTAAATATAAAGTCTTTTGCACAGCAAACGAAACCACTGACAGAATGAAAAGACAACCCTGAATGGCAGAAAAGATTTCCAAAATATATCACCAACAAGGGGTTAATATCCAAAATATATAAACAGCTCATACAACTCAATATCAAAAAAATGAACAATCCAATTAAAAACTGGGCAGAAGACCTGAATAAACATTTTTCCAAAGAAGACATACTGACAGCTAACAAGCACATGAAAATATGCTTATCATCTCTAATTATTAGAGAAATGCAAGTCAAAACAACAAGATATCACTTTACACCTGACAGAATGGCTATCAAAAAAAACAAAAAAAAACACTACCATATAATCCAGCAATTCCTCTCCTAGGAATATTCAAAGAAGTGAAAACACTAATTCAAAAAGAAACATGCACCCCCACGCTGGAAGCAACTTACATGTCCATCCACAGATGAATGGATAAAGAAGATATGGTATGTATGTGTATACACACACATACATATACAAAAAAACACAATGAAATACTACTCTGACATAAAAAAGAATGAAATTCTGCAATTTGCAACAATGTAGATGGACCTAGAGAGAATTATACTTAATGAAATAAGTCAGACAGAGAATGAAAAATACTGTGTTTTATCATTTTCATGTAGAATCTAAAAAATAAAGAAAACAAATGTATCTAACAAAACAGAAATAGACTCACAGATACAGAAAACAAACTAGTACATACCGGTGGTGGGGGTGGAGGCAAGATAGGGATATGAGATTAAGAGATACAAACTACTATATATAATACAGATAAGCAACAAAGATATACTGTACAGCACAGGGAATTATAGCTATTAATTTGTAATAAATTTAAGTGGAGTATAATCTATGAAAATACTCAATCACTATTTTGTACACCTGAAACTAATATATTGTAAATCAACTATACTCCAATACAGAAAAAAGTATAGAGTCTCAGAAACTTGTGGGACAACACCAACATGTCTAACATTCATGTTATCAGAGTTTCAGAAAGAGAGGATAAAGAATGTGGTTCAAAAAAGTATTTTAAAAAATAATGACTGAGGGCTTCCCTGGTGGCGCAGTGGTTGAGAGTCCACCTGCCGATGCAGGGGACACGGGTTCATGCCCCGGTCCGGGAAGATCCCACATGCTGCGGAGCGGCTGGGCCCGTGAGCCATGGCCGCTGAGCCTGCGCGTCCGGAGACTGTGCTCCACAACGGGAGAGGCCACAACAGTGAGAGGCCCGTGTACCGCAAAAAAATAATGACTGAAAACTTTCAAAAATTGGTGAAATATATAGACTTACAGGTTCAAGAAGCTCAGCAAATCTCAAACTGGATAAACTTAAAGAAATACACCCGAGATACATCATAATCAAACAATTAAAAACCAAGACAAAGAAAAAATCTTTGAATTATAAAGTGGAACAGCTATACAACCACAAACCATTTCAAGAAACAGGTTTCTGCTCTTCCAGAACCGATCATATCTTTTCTCACTCACACTTCTTTCTCTTCCCTTAGAGGTTAACACTAACATGATTTTATGATAAAACTTTGCTTCTCTTTGTATCTTTATACATTTACCAAATGTATAAAGTATACATTCCTAGGTTGGTGTATTTTAAATTTTAAATAAATGCAATTATATAGCTAAAAAAATAAGGCTTAAAAAATATAAAACATTTTGCGGCAGACAACACAGCTGTTGAGTCACAGAGCTGGGATTAAAGCCCAGACCATACAACCTCGAAAGTATTAAACTACCTGGCTTCTGGGAATAATAGTTACTGGGGTTTTGATACTTGGTTTGTTCCAAGCAATGTACACATATTTTCTCTCATTCTTTACCTTATTCTCTTTACATATTTATATGCATATGGTCTGACTTTACATACGACTCCCATTTAATTTTTTGACTTAATTTACCCAGTAAAATGTTCAACTCTCATTTTACTGACAAAGAAATAATTCTTTCCAATCCTCATAAATCTGGCAATGTTGGGGATAAGTGACAATATGAGACTACCATTTAGTAGCATAGTATAACAAACTAACACTCCAGTGCTTGTTTTTCTATTCACTTTTCCTTCGCTCTCCTGACATTTCCCACATGGTGGCAAATATAGCTTATCTCACACTGAACCCAGAGGAAGTGTAAGGTAACTGAGTACTGACTTTAAAAAAATTGACAAAAACATGCTATAGGGATACAAAACATGCATTATATCAAGATGCCATTTTTTAATTTAAATTTAAATTTCTTTCATATATAGCATGTGTTCTTTCACTGTACTAATAACTAATATACATTAAAAGTAACAATCTAGAATGTTGTTCTGGTACATTTTCCCAAAGATATACACAAATACACACACATATACATCTGTATACACATATACAATTTATAATTAAGATATTACATGATAATATAATTCATATATGTTAATAATATAATATGTATGTTATGTATACTGTATATTAATAATATGATTTATTATAATATATACTTTTAAATTCAGTATATTTTTTGACAAATATTAGATTATGAACATTTCTTCATGTCTCTGATTTTTTAAGAACTGTGTAAATGACTGAATAACATTTCCTTTTATATAATCATTATTCACTTATTTTCCTATTGCTGAGCATTTAGGCCAGCTCTTTTCTCTTATGTACAATGGAGAGAAAGAAATTTTTTGTCTGATTATTTCCTCAGCACAGATTCTCTATTTCCTCATCATAGAGTCTGATAAATAGATCTACTGCACCAAAAGTTAATAATCATTTTATACCAGAAAATTATTAGAGCTCATCAATGAATTCAGTTAAGTTGCAGGATATAAAATTAATATACAGAAATCTGTTGCATTTCTATACACCAACAACAAACTATCAGAGACAGAAATTAAGGAAATAATCCCATTTACCATTACATCAAAAAGAATAAAGCACCCAGGAATAAACCTACCTAAGGAGGTAAAAGACCTGTAGACCTGTACTCAGAAAACTGTAAGACACTGATGAAAGAAATTGAAGACAACACACACAGATGGAAAGATATATCTGTTCTTGGATTGGAAGAATTAGTATTGTTAAAATGATCATACTACCCAAGGCAATCTACAGATTCAATGCAATCCCTATCAAAATACCAATGGCATTTTTTACAGAACCAGAACAAATAATCCTAAAATTTATGTGGAAACACAAAAGAATCCAAATAGCCAAAATAATTTTGAGAAAGAAGAATAGGGCTGGAGGAATCATGCTGACTTCAGGCTATACTACAAAGCTACAGTAATCAAAACAGCATGTTACTGGCACAACAAACAGACACATAGATCAGTGGAACAGAATAGAGACCCCAGAAATAAACCCATGCACCTATGGTCAATTATTCTATGACAAAGAAGGCAAGAATATACACTGGAGAAAAGACAGTCTTCAATAAATGGTGCTGGGAAAACTGGACAGCCTCATGTAAAAGAATGAAATTAAAACATTCTCTAGCTCCATATACAAAAATAAACTCAAAATGCATTAAATGCAAGACCTGAAACCACAAAACTCCTAGAGGAAAACACAGGCAGAACACTATTTCACATAAATCATAGCGATATTTTTTTGGATCTGTCTTCTAGAGGAAAGGAAATAAAAGTAAAAATAGACAAATAGCAACTAGTTAGACTTAAAAGCTTTTGCACACAAAAGAAACCACTGACAAAATGAAAAGACAATGTACAGAATAGGAGAAAATATTTGCAAAATATATGACCAATGATGGGTGTACGAAGATATATAAACAGCTCATACAACGCAACATCAAAAAAAGACAACCTGTTAAACATATACGTATATCCACTCTTTTTTAGATTCTTTTCCCATATAGGTCATTACAGAGTACTGAATATAGTTCCCTGTGCTATACAGTAGGTACTTATTAGTTATCTATTTTATATACAGTAGTATGTGTATGTCAATCCCAATCTCCCATTTATCCCTCCCCCCTTCCCCCTCAGTAACCATGAGATTGTTTTCCACATCTTTAACTCTATTTCTCTTTTGGAAATAAGTTCATTTGTACTTTGCTGTACAGCAGAAAGTAACACAACATTGTAAATCAACTATAGTCCAATAAAAATTTTTTAAAAACCCAGTTAAAAAATATGCAGAAGACCTGAATAAACATTTTTCCAAAGAAGACATGCAGATGCACAAGAGTCACATGAAAAGATGCTCAATATTGCTAATCATCAGGGAAATGCAAATCAAAACCACAATGAGATATCATCTTACACCTGTTAGAATGGCTATCATCAAAAATAAAACAAATAGAGCCAAAGCAAGAAGAACTAGAATCCTGCAGCCTGTGGAACAAAAACCACATTCACAGAAAGACAGACAAGATGAAAAGGCAGAGGGGTATGTACCAGATGAAGGAACAAGATAAAACCCCAGAAAAACAACTAAATGAAATGGAGATAGGCAATCTTCCAGAAAAAGAATTCAGAATAATGACAGTGAAGATGATCCAGGACCTCAGAAAAAGAATGGAAGCAAAGATCGAGAAGATGCAAGAAATGATTAACAAAAATCTAGAAGAATTAAAGAACAAACAAACAGAGATGAACAATACAATAACTGAAATGAAAAATACACTAGAAGGAATCAATAGCAGAATAACTGAGGCAGAAGAACAGATATGTGGCCTGGAAGATGGAATGGTGGAATTCACTGCTGTGGAACAGAATAAAGAAAAAACATTGAAAAGAAATGAAGACAGCCAAAGAGACCACTGACACAACATTAAAAGCAACAACATTCGCATTATAGGTGTCCCAGAGGGAGAAGAGAGAGAGAAAGGACCTGAGAAAATATGTGAAGAGATTATAGTCGAAAACTTCCCTAACATGGGAAAGGAAATAGCCACCCAAGTCCAGGAAGCGCAGAGAATCCCATACAGGATAAACCCAAGGAGAAACACGCATAGACACATAGTAATCAAGTTGGCAAAGATCAAAGACAAAGAAAGCAGCAAGGGAAAATGACAAATAACATACAAGGGAATCCCCATAAGGTTAACAGCTGATTTCTCAGCAGGAACTCTACAAGACAGAAGGGAGTGGCATGATATACTTAAAGTGAGGAAAGGAAAGAAACTACAACCAAGATTACTCTACCCAGCAAGGATCTCATTCATATTGGATGGAGAAATCAAAAGCTTTAGAGACAAGCAAAAGCAAAGGGAAATCAGCACCACCAAACCAGCTCTACAATAAATGCTAAAGGAACTTCTCTAGGTGGGAAACACAAGAGAAGAAAAGGACCTACAAAAACAAACCCAAAACAATTAAGAAAATGGAAATAGAAACATACATATCAATAATTACCTTAAATGTGAATGGATTAAATGCTCCAACCAAAAGACCCAGGCTTGCTGAATGGATACAAAAACAAGACCTGTATATATGCTGTCTACAGGAGATGCACTTCAGACCTAGAGACACATACAGACTGAAAGTGAGGGGATGGAAAAAGATATTCCATGCAAATGGAAATCAAAACAAAGCTGGAGTAGCAATACTCATATCAGGTAAAATAGATTTTAAAATAAAGATTGTTACAAGAGACAAGGAAGGATATTACGTAATGATCAAGGGATCAATCCAAGAAGAACATACAACAATTATAAATATATATGCACCCAACATAGGAGCACCTCAGTACATAAGGCAACTGCTAACAGCTCTAAAAGAGGAAATCAACAGTAACATAATAATAGTGGGGGACTTTAACACCTCACTTACACCAATGGACAGATCATCCAAACAGAAAATTAATAAGGAAACAGAAGCTTTATATGACACAACAGACCAGATAGATTTAATTGATATGTACAGGACATTCCATCCAAAAACAGCAGATTACACTTTCTTCTCAAGTGCGCATGGAACATTACCCAGGATAGACCATGTCTTGGGCCACAAATCAAGCCTCAGTAAATTTAAGAAAACTGAAATCATATCAAGCATCTTTTCGGACCACAATGCTGTGAGATTAGAAATCAGTTACAGGGAAAAAAATACACATCGAGGCTAAACAATACGTTACTAAATAAACAAGAGATCACTGAAAAAATCAAAGAGGAAAACAAAAAATACCTAGAGACAAATGACAATGAAAACACGACGATCTGCAACCTATGGGATGCAGCAAAAGGAGTTCTAAGAGGGAAGTTTATAGCTATACAAGCCTACTTCAAGAAACAGGAAAAATATCAAATAAACAATCTAACATTACACCAAAAGGAACTACATAAAGAAGAACAAACAAAACCCAAAGTTAGCAGAAAGAAAGAAATCATAAAGATCAGAGCAGAAATAAATGAAATAGAAACAAAGAAAACAATAGCAAAGATCAATAAAACTAAAAGCTGGTTCTTTGAGAAGATAAACAAAATTGATAAACTATTAGTCAGACTCATCAAGAAAGAGAGGACTCAAATCAATAAAATTAGAAATGAAAAAGGAGAAGTTACAACAGACACTGAAGAAATACAAAGCATCCTAAGAGACTACTATAAGCAACTCTATGCCAATAAAACGGACAACCTGGAAGAAATGGACAAATTCTTGCAAAGGTATAACCTTCCAAGACTGAACCAGGAAGAAATAGAAAATGTGAACAGACCAATCACAAGTTAATGTAATTTAACTGTGATTAAAAATCTTCCAAGAGGGCTTCCCTGGTGGCGCAGCAGTTGAGAGTCCGCCTGCCGATGCAGGGGACATAGGTTCGTGCCCTGGTCCGGGAAGATCCCACATGCCGCAGAGCGGCTAGGCCCGCGAGGCACGGCCGCTGAGCCTGCGTGTCCGGAGCCTGTGCTCCACAACGGGAGAGGCCACAACGGTGAGGCCCGGGTACCGTGGAAAAAAAAAAACAACTTCCAACAAACAAAAGCCCAGGACCAGATGGCTTCGCAGGTGAATTCCATCAAACATTTAGAGAAGAGCTAACACCCATCCTTCTCAGACTCTTCCAAAAAACTACAGAGGAAGGAAAACTCCCAAACTCGTTCTATGAGGCCACTATCACCCTGATACCAAAACCAGACAAAGATACTACAAAGAAAGAAACTTACAGACCAGTATCACTGATGAATATAGATGCAAAGATCCTCAACAAAATACTAGCAAACAGAATCCAATAACACATTAAAAGGATCATACACCATGATCAAGTGGGATTTATCCCAGGGATGCAAGGATTCTTCAATATATGCAAATCAATCAACGTGATACACCATATTAACAAACTGAAGAATAAAAACCATATGATCATCTCAATAGATGCAGAAAATCTTTTGACAAAATTCAACACCGATTTATGATAAAAAACTCCCCAGAAAGTGGGCATAGAGAGAACCCACTTCTACATAGTAAAGGCCATATATAACAAACCCACAGCAAACATCATTCACAATGGTGAAAAACTGAAACCATTTCCTGTAAGATCAGGAAAAAGACAAGGATGTCCACTCTCACCACTGCTATTCAACATAGTTTTGGAAGTCCTAGCCATGGCAATCAGAGAAGAAAAAAATAAAAGAAATACAAATTGGAAAAGAAGAAGTAAAACTGTCAGTGTTTGGAGATGACATGATACTATACATAGTATAGTATTCTAAAGTATACCTAAAGATGCCACCAGAAAACTACTAGAGCTAATCAATGAATTTGGTAAAGTTGCAGGATACAAAACTAATGCACAGAAATCTCTTGCATTCCTATATACTAATGATGAACAATCTGAAAGAGAAATTAAGGAAACGCTCCCATTTACCACTGCAACAAAAATAATAAAATACCTAGGAATAAACCTACCTAGAGAGAGAAAAGATCTGTATGCAGAAAATTATAAGACACAGTTGAAAGAAATTAAAGATGATACCAACAGATGGAGAGATATACCATGCTCTTGGATTGGAAGAATCAATATTATAAAAATGACTATACTACCCAAAGCAATCTACAGATTCAATGCAATCCCTATCAAATTACCAATGGCATTTTTTACAGAACTAGAACAAAAAAATCTAAAAATTTGTATGGAGACACAAAAGACCCCAAATACCCAAAGCAGTCTTGAGGGTAAAAAATGGAGCTGGAGGAATCAGACTCCCTGATTTCAGACTATACTACAAAGCTACAGTAATGAAGACAATATGCTACTGGCATAAAAACAGAAATACAGATCAATGGAACAGGATAGAAAGCCCAGAGGTAAACCCACGCACCTACGGTCAACTAATCTATGACAAAGGAGGCAAGGATATACAATGGAGAAAAGACAGTCTCTTCAATAACTAGTGCTGGGAAAACTGGACAGTTGCATGTAAAAGAATGAAATTAGAACACTCCCTAACACCATACACAAAAATAAACTCAAAATGGATTAGTGACGTAAATGTAAGATGGGGCACTATAAAACTCAGAGGAAAACATAGGAAGAACACTCTTTGACATAAATCACAGCAAAATATTTTTTGATCCACCTCCTAGAGTAATGGAAATAAAAAGAAAAATAAGCAAATGGGACCTAATGAAGCTTAAAAGCTTTTGCACAGCAAAGGAAACCATAAACAAGACGAAAAGACAACCCTCAGAATGGGAGAAAATATTTGCAAATGAATCAATGGACAAAGGATTAATCTCCAAAATATATAAACTGCTCATGCAGCTCAATATTAAAAAAAAAACAACCCAATCCAAAAATGGGCAAAAGACCTAAATAGACATTTCTCCAAAGAAGACATACAGATAGCCAAGAAGCAAATGAAAAGTTGCTCAACATCACTAATTATTAGAAAAATGCAAATCAAAACTACAATGAGGTATCACTTCACACCAGGCAGAATGGGCATCATCAGAAAATCTATAAACAACAAATGCTAGAGAGGGTGTGGAGAAAAGGGAACCCTCTTGCACTGTTGGTGGGAATGTACATTGTTACAGCCACCATGGAGAACAGTATGGAGGTGCTTTAAAAAACTAAAAATAGCATTACCATATGACCCAGCAATCCCACTACTGGGCATATACCCTGAGAAAACCATAATCCAAAAAGCCACATGCACCCCAATGTTCACTGCAGCACTATTTACAATAGCCAGGTCATAGAAGCAACCTAAATGCCCATCGACAGACGAATGGATAAAGATGTGGTACGTATATACAATAGAATATTACTCAGCCATAAAAAGGAACAAAATTGGGTCATCTGTAGAGATGTGGATGCATCTAGAGACTGTCATACAGAGTGAAGTAAGTCAGAAAGAGAAAAGCAAGTATTGTATATTAACGCATATATGTGGAACCTAGGAAATGGTACAGACAATCCGGTTTGCAGAGCAGAAACTGAGACACAGATGTAGAGAACAAAACTATGGACACCAAGGGGGGAAAGCGGTGGAGGGGGGGGGGGGGTTGTGGTGTGATGAATTGGGAGATTGGGATTGACTTGTATACACTGATGTGTATAAAATGGATGGCTAATAAGAATAAATAAATAAAGACAGATAAATGTTGGTAAGGAAACCCTTGTACACTATTGATGGGAATGTAAACTGATGCAGCCACCATGGAAAACAGTTTGGAGTTTTCTCAGAAAACTAAAAATAGAAGTACCATATAACCCAGCAATTCTCCTCCTGGGTATATATCCAATTCAAAAAGATACATGCATACCAATGTTCATAGAATTATTTACAACTGCATAGATATGAAGCAACCTAAGTGTCCATCAACAGATGAATGAATAAAGAAGATGTGGTATGTATGTATGTGTACACACACACACACATGCACAATGGAATACTACTCAGCCATAAAAAATGAAATTTTGCTATTTTGCAACAACATGGATGGACTTGGAGGATATTATGCTAAGTGAAATAAGTCAAAGACAAATACTGTACGATATCACTTATATGTGGAATCTAAAAAATACAGCAAACTAGTGAATATAACAAAAAAGGAAACAGACTCACAGATACAGAAAATGAACTACTGGTTACCAGTCAGGAGATGAAAAGGGGAAGGGGCAATATATGGGTAGGGGATTAAGAGGTACAAAGTATTATACATAAAATGAACAAGCAACAAGGATATACTGCACAGCACAGGGATTATGGCCAATATTTTATAATAACTATAAATGGAGTATAACCTTTAAAAATTGTGAATCACTAAATTGTACACCTGTAACTTACATAATATTGTACATCAACTATACTTCAGTAAATAGAAATTCATGTTCTTTGTGACATTTTCTACTGGAATCTAAGTGTCTTATTGATTTGAATTCTCTCTCTCCTCAGTAGATAGGCAGAGTGCTGTTTTAATACATAAATGTGATTTTCACATGGAAAAAAATTCTCCATTTTTCCATGATGATAAAATAGTTGCCTGCAATTTATTTGATTTTCTCATAACATTTTATACAAAAACATCTCATGAATGATGGAGGCCCCAAAGAACAGTACCATGATATAGACTGCTGTTGATAATTTGAGAAATATAATAATAAAATGACAAGTAGCTTAGCCATCTTGAATTCATTCTGAAACAGTGTAAATTAACATTTCCTCCAAATGAATTAATCCCAAATATTTTCTAATATTTCAGCCATTTCTTTAAAAAAATAAATTATAGAACATTTGGAGATGGTTATTTAATGGGAGAACATTACCCTAAGTGTTCTTCTATGCATTTACCCTAAAATTCCAGATGAGCCATTTACCTTCTAAGTATGGTGATAAGGAATGTCACCCCCATATTAGTGCCATATTTGGTATATGCCATAAATCTGTCTTACCAATGATGCTGATTATTGTAATTTTGCACCCTGTGTACTTTCCAAGTACAAGTCTCAAGCTTCCATCTACTTTCAGGTATGAGGCCCTGGCAGTGGGACAAGCTGGTTCCATCAGCCTGGGTTACCCATTACTCCCTAGCTCCTTCCCATGTTTATAAGTCTGTCTTTTGCAATGGAGTCTGCTAAGGCATGGACATGGCAGCATAATATCAATATATGAAATCTCCTTTTAGGCTAACTATCTCCGTTTCTCAGGGATAGCAAGGAATTGAACAAAGACTGGACGGAGGTTTTCGGTATAGAACAAAGGGAGAACCTAAGACGCATCTGGAACAGAATGAAACTAGCAAAATACTGGGAAGTTCCAAACAATAGATTCTACTGCGGGGTCACAGGGCACAGAGGTACAGAAAACAGATCACTTACAGGGAACAGGGAATCATGACTTGGGACTGGCAAACAAAGGAGCTGCTCTTTGTGGGTAGATTAGGGAAGCTCCACGGGGAGGAACTCCCTGAGGCACAGCTCCATGGAGTCTGCTCCATTTTTATAGGGGTTCAGTTTCCACTATGGCTGAGCTGGTTAGTAAATATGACAATTGGTTGTGATGGTGACTTTGAGACTGTAAAATACTGAAGTGCTTTTTGGATCATTACAAATATAATACTATAATTTATATTATGACATGTGGAGTTAAGACTGTATTTTCATTCTAATTCTTTAAACATACATGGACTCTTGATCACAATATTTGATTGTCTAGAACTCCTTACCAACCATGAGGGATAACAGATTCTACTGTATCACTTCTGTCTCTTACTTAGATTTTAATCAATCTGAGACGAAGGGACAGATTTTTCTACTTCCTTTGGTCTCCCAGCAGGCTGCAATTGAAAATGGATTCTTGGAAAAGGTAATCCATCTCTGAAAGGTACTGGAGACCAGCTCACTAAGCAGGGGCTGGCTGGCCCGGTGTTTCAAATCCTGTGAGGACAGACTCGGTCTTGACTTGGTGTACCTTAAACTAAGCATACCTTTGGCACTAGTCTTAGTAACAGTACTTATCAATCAAGGCTTTGTTTAGTTGAGTCAATGATTTGACAGGTTAAATGAATAATTATGGATTGGCCGATCTGGAGCCCATTTCAGGAGCCAAACTTCAACTTGCTAATAGTCCCAGGATCAAGCATCAAACTGCATCCTGATATATGTCTGCAGACAATAAATGATTCCATTATCCTTTGGTTTGGAATGATATATATGATTGATCTTAGTTAACCCTGTGGTGAGAATGTGTTTGATGTCCTCTCATTTGTTTTCCATCTATTTTAGGTATACAAGTTGCTAAGACTCCTCAATCATAGCCTAAATCTCGGTCAATTACATGTTTTCTTTAAAACAAACCTGGCTACAATTTTTAAGAGTTCATTCATCAGACTTTGTGATCCTTTAAAACAATCTCCACTTTACATTAAAAATGCCAGCTTTTTTAAAGCGATAATATTTTTTCAAGAAATACTTCGCTTTTAATAAAATGTGTTTGTCTTGACTTTTAAGAGTCAAGGTGACTTTTGATAGTGGATTTGCACCTAAAATATTGAAAATAAAACCAGGCTTATATCGTAGTAAGTAAGGCTTGAATTGGGAAAAGGGGAGTCCTTTCTGGAGTATCCTTAGCATTCTCATACCTTTTAAACCATCTCCCAAGGAATATGCTTAAGAACCTGCTCATAATATTTCCTTCATTACTTATGAAAATATTTTCATGGAAATTTCACCATATGACATTACACTTGCTTAAAAAATCTTATTTTTGTCTTGTAACATTTCCCTTTCAGACATGAGCATTTCTGGGGAATTATGGTATAGAGAGAAAACTTAGTCTTTTATTTAATAATTAGTATGAACAATTCAGTAGGCAAAAGAAATACTTTGAGGTTAATTTTGAAAGTAGACAGAAAAACCCTACTCACCTTATTATAACTGGAAAATTATACACATGATGGTATTTATAATCTGGGTCTCATTTCAAGTTAAATTAAAATAGGTCATTTGTTCATTCAGCTTATATTTAGTGCTAAAGAAAAAATTCTGATATTTTATTAAGCAAAATATTTGTGTTGTCATAATATATGTCTACATGCTGTTAAAATTACTTGAAGTCAAAATTAGTCACTTTTTAAAAACGTGATATTGAACAGCTAGGGTGATAGTATCGAATTCAACACTGTCAAATTCAGACAAAACAAATTCAATAGTCTTATTGAATTGAAGAAAACATTTCAATTAAAAATATATATATACGGGGTGTGAAATTAACCCAGGCAACAAACAAAGTTATATAAATATATACATATATTTTTAAAAACTGAGGTATAATTGACATATAGTATTACATTATTTTCTGGTATACAACATAATGATTCAATATTTTTATATATTGTAAACTGATCACAACAATAAGTCTAGCTAATTATATACTCTATAAACTTTTAAAAATAAATACTCCAAGATTGCAAAGTAAAGGTTTCCTTATACTTAGAAATTAGAAAATAAAATCTTTTCTAATTACTTATAAAATATTACAACTTAAATGTTAAACTGGTATCAGTTCATTATCCTTTTGATCATTTACAATACTTCCTAAAATCCTTTCCATATTTTCTCAAAACTATAACTAGCTCAGGAGAAAGGGAACTTGATACCAATTACTTCAGGGTAATGTTGTCTAACTAACTTACATAGACTCTAAAGTAGCATAAGGAAAAGTAAAGGGGGCAATATTAAGCATAATCAAAATTTTAATCATAGATTAAACTGAAACAAATGAAATAATGCTGAAATAGCCTTTGAACATTCTTTACTACACAGTTCTGGACTATGGGAAATCCAGTGACATAGAGATCAACCTGGGGCATAGGAGTAAAGGAAAGACATGACGACCTTAGGTATTGAGAGAAGCACAGCATATATTGTTATAAAGTTCTTATATAGGAAACTGTATAATATTACTTAGAGGTAGACTGTGATAAATTAAAGACATATACTATAAACCCTAAGGCAATGGCTAAAATAAGCCAAAACCAAAGAGTTATAGCTAATAAGCCAAGAATGGGAAAAAATAGGGAACAAAACCTATGCAACTAACCTAAAAGAACACAGAAAACAACAGCAAGATGATAAATTAAACCCAACCTTATCAATAATCACATTAAATGCAAATGGTTTTAAGACCCCAATTAAAAGGCAGAGGTTGTCAGACTGTACTAAGAGAGACAATTATATGCTGCCCATAAGAAACTCATTTTAAATATAAAGACACATAGGTTTAAAGTAAAAGGATGGAGGAACATCTGCAACTCCTATATATTGCTGGTTAGAATAAGAAATGTTACAGCCACTTCAAAAACAATGCTGCAATTTTTTATAAAGTTAAACGTACATCAAGAGGGAGGGGATATGGGGATAGATGTATACATATAGCTGATTCACTTTGTTGTACAGCAGAAACTAACACAACATTGTAAAGCAATTATACTCCAATAAAGATTTTTTAAAAAGTTAAATATACAATTACCACATGACACATTAATCACACCCCTAGGTATTTATCAAGAGAAATAAAAACTCATGTTCACAAAAAATAATAAGCGTATAGCAATTATAGAAAATTATACATAAATGTTGCGAGAAATAAATAAAATGTCCTCTAGCAGAAATGGATAAATGAGCAGTTGTATATCCACATGACAGAATGCTTGCTACTCAGCAGTAAAAAGGTACAAAAGATTGAGAAATGCAAATTAAATCTACAATGGGATATTACTATATATCTATTAAAACTGCTAAAGTTATAGAACTGTAGGTTCACATAGTTGTGAACATTTAAAAATAATATACAGAAAAGCAATTGAATTAAGTAAGAGTTAGCAGGGTTGATGGATATAATTCAAAGTTAAAAAATATCAATTATATTCACATTACCAGTAACCATCAGTGAGAATGTTAAAATTAAAATTTAAAAATGCCATTTACATGAAAAACTATATAGGGAACAGTTCAATAAAGATGTGAGAGACCTCTACACAAACTGATTCTACAATTATATGAAAATTCAAAGAATCAAAAATTTCCAAGACAATCTGAAAGAAGAATAAACTTGGTGGCCTCCACTACCAGAAATCAAGAATTAAAGATAATTACAGCAGGTGCCATTTTGTGAGGATAGACAAATAGGAGAGAATATAGAATCCAGAAAGAGATTCACACCTGTGGACATTTGATTTATGGCAAGGATGGCACTTCAGAGCAATGGATAAAGAAATGTCCCTTTAATAAATGTGCTAGGTCAATTGGTATCCCATATGAAAAAATGATACTGTTGGTCAGGAATTAAGGCAGAGTTCATCTGAGAAATTTTTCTGTCCCATGTAGCATCAGCTGGGGTAAATCACCTGTAGTTAGTTGACACACTTCTAAGATGACTCACTCAGCAATATGGAGGGACCTATACATATTTGTTCTTTTTCAGATTCTTTTACATTATAGGTTATCACAAGATATTGAGTATAGTTCCCTGTGCTATACAGTAGGTCCCTGTTGTTTACCTATTTCATATATAGTAGTGTGTATCAGTTAATCCCAAACTCCTAATTTACCCATCCTCCCTTACCCCTCTTGTAACTATAAATTTGTTTTCTATGTCTGAGTCTATTTCTGGTTTGTAAATAAGTTCATTTGTATCATATTTTAAGATTCCACATATAAGTGATACCACTTATATTTGATATTTATATCAAATATATTTGATATATTTGATATTTGTCTTTGTCTGACTTACTTCACTTACTATGATAATCTCTAGGTCCATGCTGCTGCAAATGGCAATATTTCATTCATTTTATGGCTGAGCAATATTCCACGGTATATATGTACCACATCTTCTTTATCAATCCCTCTGTTGATGGACATTTAGGTTGCTTCCATGTCTTGCCTGTTGTCAATAGTGCTGCAATGAACACTGTGGTGCATGTAACTTTTCAAATTAGAGTTTTCGTCCTTTCTGGATATATTCCCAGGAGTGGAATTGCTGGATCATATGGTAGCTCTATTTTTAGTTTTCTAAGGAACCTTCAAACTGTTCTCCATAGTGGCTGCACCCTTTTATACACCCCCTCTCCAGCATTTATTATTTGTATACTTTTTGATAATAGCCGTTCTGCCCAGTGTGAGGTGATACCTCATTGTAGTTTTGATTTGCATTTCTCTAATAATTAGCAATGCTGTGCATCTTTTCATGTGCCTATGGGCCATCTGTATGTCTTCTTTGGAGAAATGTCTATCCAGGTCTTCTGTCCATTTTTTTTATTGGGTTGTTTGTTTTTTTGACATTGAGCTGCATGAGCTGCCTGTATATTTTGGAGATTAATCCTTTGTCAGTTGCTCCATTTGCAAATATTTTCTCCCATTCTGAGGGTTGTCTTTTCATCTTGTTTATGGTTTCCTTTGCTGTGCAAAAGTTTTAAGTTTAATTAGGTCCATTTATTTATTTTTTATGATGGGTTTTTTAAGCTATAATTTTGTAGCTTATCTGGCTTATTCTCATGGTTAGAGTGACAGTGTTAGTCTCATGAATTTATACATTCCAACTGTGAGCAGAAATCTTCCCCAAATTCTTGATTTGTTTATGTAATTTCTATGGGTTTTTTTTTTTTCTGGTTTGCTCTAGAAGTCTTTACAACCATAAATTCTCTTCAATGTAAAGCTATGAAAGTTTCCCATAATAATTATTATATTCTCAGCATTTTTCTTTTATAGTGGATTAGTCAATACAGGTTAGAATGAATGATCACTCTATCACTGGTTCAGGAGGCTTTCTCTAACACCTTAATTTTACTTGTTCTTTGTATTTATAAAACATACCATATATTTTTTCAAAACTTTAGTTCTACAAAGCTACATAATTCATGCTGGTTTGGGGTTTCACTCTGAAATAAAATTAAAATTATTTTTGTAGCTTTACTATGAATCCAGAACCACAGTTTGTCTAAGTCATCCTCTTTTTCATAAGTTGTTTCTCACCTATCTCTTTCTCTTAAGTCTTCATTTACTTATAATCTCACTTATAATCACTATAAAAATTGGAATGCCTACAAAGACAGGGCCTTATAAAATTTAGGATAGGTATAAAGAGTAAGTATATATTTTCATAAAACTTGTTCATGGGTAGTAAAATATTTGTGGAATATTTCCTAGAGTTTTTAATACTTCCTTCACCAGTGGATATCTATAAAAACCATTTGCATGGTTGACGCATGTCTTAGCATGTGATTACATTTTCTTTTTAAATTATGGTAAGATCAAGGATTGTTTCTACCTGTTCTCTCTCCTCCATATTAGTTGAAGTAATTTTGCAGTGGAGGTGACTTTTGCTACATCATTAAATGTACAATTATACTGCTGTGATTATATTTTTAAATGGAGTTAAGAAAAGAAGGCTTAAAAGAAGTGTGATTCGTCATTTCAAAAGTTAAAGAGTGGTTTATCCCTATAATAATCTTTTTGGAAAGTAACCTACCACAATATAGAAATAGAAATAACTCAGAAATGAACATTCCAGCTTCTTTTCTCTTAACCAACAAAGGGTCCCTCTATATGTGCTAAAGTTTCCAAATAAGACTTCTCCGTGACCAGCCAAGGAGAGAAAGAGTCATGCCAACAGCTGGTTCACTGCTGAAGAAACAACAGAAAACCTCACGTTTTACCTAATGAGTGATGCTGGTGTTTCTACTCTTACTACTACGGATAGTGTTGAAGGACTGAAGGCAGGCCAAGTCCTTGTTCACAGAAGTCTTCTTTCAGAACATAGCTGCTAGCATCTTCCATTACAAGCAGGTGCCAAATGGACAGCATTTTTATTTTGTCCCAAGCTGAATAGGAACTTTTTGGTAAACTTTCCCCTGTGTTGATGTTTGAAGAGAAGTTATGCCTGTGGAAGAATCCAAGGGATGAAAAATTTGTCTTCACTATTTTTTACAATTCTGCTTTTCAGTAAGGACTAATATTTGTGAGAAGCTCTTGCAAATTACTCAATTAATTTTGATGTAAAAGTAGCTATTATAGCCAGTCATACACTTCCGCTAAAAATCTTCTTTCAAGGTAAGAACGTGTGTGTGTGTGTGTGTGTGTGTGTGTGTGTGTGTGTGTCTGTATGTACATACACAAAGTTGAGAGGTATTGAGTTATGGGGATGGTTGGGATGGTGCAGAGCAGGTAAAGGAAGAAACAGAATGGGAAACGATAGTTCTTTAGTAGCATTCTAGCTGTGTCTAGTATTCATCTCTGTCCCAAATTCTACTGACTTTTCAAGTGCAGCTCAAGATCCACCTCAAACCGAACTCTTTCCTTTCTGCCACTGGCACATGGCCTGATGTCTGAATTCCTGTAACACATTTACATTCCATACTCAGGTTAGCATTTAGTACATACCACTCAAAATTGTATGGTCTTTTAAAAATGTGGTTTAAGATTGTACTTTTTGTTTTTCCTCAGATAATCCTAATCTTAGGGGAGTTCTTTGCCTTTTCCCCGCCATGATTCCATAATGAAAAGGGTAAAAAGAAAGACTATATAAACATAGCCAAGCCTGGACCTAGACACATGGGTGTCTCCAGACTAATAATTTGGTTCCATTTCAAAATGAATTTTTAGATATTTATTCAACATTTACTTAAAGGGGTAGGAAGATTCTGATTTCCCATTAACAAAAGATGTATACAGAGATAAATTCATTTGTTGATTCACTTTGCTGCCCAAAGCAGAGTCAAAAGTCTGAAAAAAAAGAGCAGACAAAAGTTTCCTGCTTTCCTATAGCTCTTATTCTCTCTTCTGTTCTTCTGTGATTATCCAAACCAGACAACTTCTTGGCAAGCTCATTAAAGATTTAGATAATGAAGGAAATTCCTCAGTCCTGTGAACAGCCTTGTGCTGTGCAAATTTTTGATCTCAGAGCTTCAGCTGCCAGCTACTGCTGTCTTTTGGCTGACTGCAATTGCATGTGCATGTTGCAAAATTATTCAGTAGAGGCATGTTCGTGCTAGTGAGGACTCGCTTACATTTCCATCAGAAGCTCTATCGGCTTCAGCTGCATTTGTACAAATTTGCATTTCCACAGTAACATAAAAAGCCACTTGAGAAAATCTAACTTGGCAAGCAACTCATTTCTAATTTATTCTATGGATATTTCAATGCCCCCAAGTCAGTTCTTTAAGCAGCGGTCAAGCTGGCCTACCCCTTAGTCAGATTCTGTACCTACCATTTAGCAACTCTTCTTCCTGGTGACTCTCTTCCTCCCAAAATCAGTCTTTCTGGCTGCTATATTATAAATTTATTTTGCCTTTTAAAAATGTGACTTTTTATTTTCCTCTTAAGTTATGACATATAAGAAGCAAAGAAATTCATTATAAAAAGTATAAGTTAAGGGATCAGATGTAGCAGCACATTCTGAATTAGCCACTCCCTGTGCCTAAGAATCCTGACAAATCTTTAGCTCCCCTGACCTCAATTTTTATCATTTGTAAACTACAGATAATAATATCCTCTTTGCAGAGTTGCTGAGAAGATCAGCAGCAATTAATCTCCCTGATACTCTTTGTCAATGATAGCCAATTTTGTTGCTAACAGGTACTATGACATTTTTAGTTCAGCCTTTGACACACATTGAACTGTATAAAGAGGACCTGAAGTTATTAAAAACTCAAATGGTTTATATTATTTGGAAAATCATCATTTATCTATTAATTCATGTATTCAACAAAAATACACTGGGTTCCATTAGGTGCTGGACATTTTAATTTTTGCCAAAATTTAGCTTTAAAAAAAACATGCAAAAATGTAACATGAGTTTTTGAAACCATGCGTGTATCTGTGTGTGTGCACATCTGTAGGTGTAATATGTGTTCAGGATTGACTGGATGGAAAGATGAAAAGCTGGAAGTAAACATCCCCCTTTTATTAGGCTGACTTTCAAAGGTAACTACTATTAACAGTTTTTTGTTCATTATTCAAATTTTTTCATATGTGTCACTTCATTCATTGAATTAATATTTTCTGAGTACCTTTTGTGTACTAACCATTCTTCCAGTTTCTTGGGATGCAGTAAGGAAAAAAAATAAACCAACAAAATCTTTTTTCTCTTCTATCCCCTCCTTGGGATGTGCATGTGTATAAACGTTTGTCCTTTATATACTGAGGTGTAATTTATATGCAGATGAATACATGTATCATAAGTTCAGTGAGTTCTGATAAATACATACATCTGTGTATCCCCACAAATGAATCAAGATATGGAATATTACTACCCCAGGAAGTTCCATCATGCTTCTTCCAGTAAATCCTGCTCTAGCCCCACATCACAGGCCACCATCCTCTGAATTCTAATACCAAATCCTTACCTGTTGTAGGGTTTCAAAAAGTATGGAATCATACAGTATCTTTTTCATAAAGTATCCTTTACGTCTGGCTTCATTTGCTTAACAAAATGTTTTTGAAATCTGTACATGTTCTTGCATGCATCAGTGGCTCATTACTCTTTATTGCTCCATCATATGAATATACCACAATTTATTTATCCATTTCCTTCTTGATGGATATTTGGATTGTTTTTGGTTTGTGATATGAACAATCACAGACAAGTATTTTTGGCCAACATATGTCTTTGTCCCTGGAGTGAAATTGCTGGTCCAAGGGTATGTATTTTAACTTTATGAGAAACTGCTGGTTTTCCAAAATGTCTGTATCATTTTACACTCCCACTAACAATGTATGAGAAATTCAGTTGCTCCATATCTTCACCAACATTTAGAGCTTCTATTGTGTATGAAGTGATATATAATTTGGGGTTTAATTTGCATTTTCCTGATGATGAATAATTTTGATTACTTTTTCACGTGTTTAGTGGTTATTTTGCACATTCTTTTGTGAAGTGTCTATTCAATTATTATTATTTTTGGTACACAGGCCCCTCACCGCTGCGGCCTCTCCTGCCACGGAGCAACAGGCTCCGGACGCGCAGGCCCAGCGGCCATGGCTCACGGGCCCAGCCACCCCGCGGCATGTGGGATCTTCCTGGACCGGGGCACAAACCCGCGTCCCCTGCATCGGCAGGCAGACTCCCAACCACTGCGCCACCAGGGAAGCCCCTATTCAATTATTTTGACCACTTTTTAATCAGGTTGTCTTTTCATTATTAAGATGTAAGAGTTCTTTATATTTTCTGGACACAAGTCATTTTTTCCATTATATGTATTACAAACATTTTCCTCTAGGTTATGGCTTGCCTTTTCATTTTTTAACACTGTCTTCATATGAGAAGAATATTTTAATGTTAAGGAAGTATAATTTATCTTGCTTTTATGGTGCTATTTCTGTCCTGTCTAAAAGGCTTTGACTACTCCAAGTTTGCAAAGATAGATTCTTCTGTGTTCTTCCAGAAGTTTTACTTTTTTTTTTGCGGTATGCGGGCCTCTCACTGTTGTGGCCTCTCCTGCTCCAGACGCACAGGCTCAGTGGCCATGACTCACAGGCCCAGACGCTCCACGGCATGTGGGATCTTCCCAGACTGGGGCACGAACCCATGTCCCCTGCAGCGGCAGGCGGACTCTCAACCACTGCGCCACCAGGGAAGCCCTAGAAGTTTTAGCTTTTATATTTATGTTTATGATCTGTCTCAAATTAAGTTTTGAGTGTGCTGTGAGATAGAGGTCAAAGTTCATTTTTAAAATACATTATCCAGTTTTCCAGCATGACATTCTGAAGACTTTTCTTTCTCTGAGTTACTTTGGTGCCTTTTTAAAAACAGTGATCATACACTGGTGCTATTTTTAGACTACTGATTTGGTTCCATTAATCTGTATGTCTATACCTTTATGTCAATATCACATTGTCTCAATTATCATAACTTTATAGTACATCTTGCAATCATGTAATGTAGGTCCTCTAACTTTGTTCTTCTTTTTGAAGATTGTTTGGCTAAGTCCTTTCAAATTTGGTATACATTTCAGAATCAGTCTGTCAAAATTTCTTCAAAAAGGCCTGCTGGAATAGTTTTCATTGTAGAGCCCTTAAACACCTTTTGTTAAATTTATTCCAAAATAATATGTATTTATTGATTCTACTGTAAATGGTATTTTTAATATCTTATGTCTTTTGGTTATTTATTGCTTACATAAAATACAATTTATTTTTGTATTTTGACTTGTTTCCAGTGACTTTGCTAAATTCATTTATTAGGTTTAGGAGTCCTACCATACATTCCTTAGGGCTTTTTATGTACATCACCATGTAATCTGCAAATAAAGACAGTGTTCTTTTACTTTCCAATCTTTATGTTAGGTATTTATTTATTTAGCTGATTGTGCTAGCGAGAACCTCCAGCACAAAGTTGAATAGAAATGGTGAGAGTGGACATTCCTGCCCTATTTCTCCTTTTAGGGGGAAAGTATTCAATGCTTCGCTATTAAGTTTGATTTTTTTCTGTAGGCTTTTGAAAAACCGACTTTATAGAGCACTTTTTATTTTACAGAAAAATTGAGCAGAAAGTACAGAGAGTTCCCATACGCTCTCCTTCCCGCACTCCCAGTTTCCCCTATTCTTAATATCTTGCACTAGTGCAGTAGATCTGATGTTTATGTTACAATTGATAAATGATTACTGACATATTATTATTACCCAAAGTCCATATTTACATTAGAGTTCACTCTTTCTGTTGTACACTTTATGGATTTTGGCAAACGTATGTCCTGTATCCACCATTATAGTATCATATGGAACAGTTTTACTGCCCTAAAATTCCCTGTGCTCTGCTGTAGGTTTTTTTTTTACAGATAACACTTGATCAGGTTGAGAAAGTTTCCTTTATTTTTAGTTTTCTGAAGATTTTTATCGTGAATGGGTGTTTAATTTTGTTAAATGCTTTTTCTGCATTTATAAAAATGACTATGCAGGATATTTTTGGACTTCATTCTGTTAATATGGTCTATACTGATTGATTTCCAAATGGTAAACCAATATTGCATTCCAGGTAAACCTCACTTGGTCATGATGCATTATGATTTTGATATATTGCTGAATTTAACTTGCTAACATTTTGTTAAGAATTTTTATGATTTATGCATGAGGAATATTTTTCTATCGTTTTTTTTTCTTCTTATGTTTTTCTCTAAATTGGATACTAGTGTAATATTGGCCCATAAAACAAGTTGGGAAATATTTCCTCCTCCATTAGATTCTGAGACTTTCTATAGAATTGGTATTATGGGTACAAACCAGTTCATAATATTACTTTATCCTTTCAAAATATTTACAATCTCTATGATGTCCCCTCTTTCATATACATACTAAATATTTTCCACTTTGTTATTTTTAACTGTCTTAATATAGTTGAATCTTGCTTGTTTATACAGTCAGACAACCTTTGCCTTTTAATCAGTGTTGACTCTATTTACATTTATGTAATCATTGATATGATCGTGTTTAACTCTACCATTTTGCTATTTTTCTTATTCTTTTGTTTTTCCTCTTTTTCTGTCATCTTTTAATCAAGTATTTATTACTGTTCCATTTTTTTTGTTTTTTTTCAGCTGTCACTGTTTTCATTTTCAGTGGTTGGTCATGCAGTTACATGAATTATCAACTTATAACAGTCTTATTTATTTAGCTAGTTATTTTATACAGCATGTTCTTATTAGTTATCCATTTTATACAAAAGTGTACATATGTCAACCCCAATCTCCCAATTCATCCCACCACCACCCTTCCCTACCCCGCTTTCCCCACTTGGTGTCCATACATTTGTTCTCTACATCTGTGTCTCTATTTCTGCCTTGCAAACCGGTTCATCTGTACCATTTTTCGAGATTCCAAATATATGCGTTAATATGTTTTTCTCTTTCTGACTTACTTCACTCTATATGACAGTCTCTAGGTCCAACCACGTCTATACAAATTACCCAATTTCATTCCTTTTTGTGGCTGAGTAATATTCCATTGTATATATGTACCACATCTTTATCCATTTGTCTGCTGATGGGCATTTAGGTTGCTTCCATTACCTGACTATTGTAAATAGTGCTGCAATGAACATTGGGGTGCATGTGTCTTTTTGCATTATGGTTTCCTCTGGGTATATGCCCAGTAGTGGGATTGCCGGGTCATACGGTAATTCTATTTTTAGTTTTTTAAGGAACCTCCATACTGCTCTTCATAATGGCTGTATCAATTTACATTCCCACCAACAGTGCAAGAGGGTTCCCTTTTCTGCACACCCTCTCCAGCACTTGTTGTTTGTAGATCTTCTGATGATGCCCATTCTGACTGGTATAGTTTTGTTTTGCATTGGTTTGCATTTCTCTAATAATTAGTGATGTTGAGCAGCTTTTCATGTGCTTCTTGGCCATCTGTATGTCTTCTTTGGAGAAATGTCTATTTAGGTCTTCTGCCCATTTTTTAATTAGGTTGTTTTTTTAATATTGAGCTGCATGAGCTGTTTATATATTTTGGAGATTAATCCTTTGTCCATTGATTCGTTTGCAAATATTTTCTCCCATTCTGAGGGTTGTCTTTTCATCTTGTTTATAGTTTCCTTTGCTGTGCAAAAGCTTTTAAGTTTCATTAGGTCCCATTTGTTTATTTTTGTTTTTATTTCCATTACTCTAGGAGGTGGGTCAAAAAAGATTTTGCTGTGACTTATGTCAAAGAGTGTTCTTCCTGTGATTTCCTCTAAGAGTTTTATAGTGCCTGGTTATAACAGTCTAATTTAAATTAGAATTTTATCTCTTCACATACAATGTAAGAACCTTAAAACATTTATCCTCTATCCTTTGTGCTTCTTGTCACATGTTTTACTTTTATCTGTGTTAAAACTAAACACCTCATGGTCATTTTTCCCTTTAAATAGTCTTATAAATTAAGATACTAAAGGAAGAAGTCTGTAATATTTTTCCAAATATTTACTATATTTGGCACTCTTCACTTCCTTGCTTCAGTTATCCTCTAGACTGAAGACCTTCTTTGAACATTTTTTCTTTGGTAGTGTAGTTATCCTAGTTATGAATGCTGTCATTGTCAGCTATTCTTTATTTGAAAATATCTTTATTTTGCCTTCATTTTTGCAGAATACTTTTGCAGACTGTGAAATTTCAGGTGGAAGGGTTGTTTTTTTACCCCAGCACTTAAAAGATGCCATTTCCATTGTTTTATAGCTTGCATTGTTTGTGCGGAGTCCATGTTTATTGTCTTTCCCCTGAATGTGTTGTGTCTTTCTCTCTTGTCTTTAACAATTTTCTCTTGTCTTAAATTTTTATCAATTTCACAATTTTCTCTTGTCTTAGATTTTTATCAATTAAATTATGATGTACCTAGGTGTAGGGTTTTTGTTTTTGTTTTGTCAACGTTTTAAATTTTGTGGGTTGGGGCTTCCCTGGTGGCGCAGTGGTTGGGAATCTGCCTGCTAATGCAGGGGACACGGGTTCGAGCCCTGGTCTGGGAAGATCCCACATGCCGCGGAGCGACAAGGCCCGTGAGCCACAACTACTGAGCCTGCGCGTCTGGAGCCTGTGCTCCGCAACAAGAGAGGCCGCGACAGTGAGAGGCCTGCGCACCGCGATGAAGAGTGGCCCCCGCTTGCCACAGCTGGAGAATGCCCTCGCACAGAAACGGAGACCCAACACAGCGAAAAATAAAAAAAAATTTAAAAAAAATAATAAAACAAAATAAATTTTGTGGGTTGATATGTTAAAATTTGTAAAACTTTTTAGTCATTATTTTTTCAAAAAATTTCTTCTTTTGCGTCAATCTATCACTCCTCTCCCTGGACTCCAATTACACACATTAGAGGTTGCTCTATACTGTCTCACAAGTCATTGTGTGCCTATATTTTTCAGTCTTTTTTTTCCCCCCTCTGTGCTTTATTTTATAGCTTATATTGAACAATTTTCAAGGACACTGATACTTTTTCCTGGAGTTTCTGATCTTTTATTCAGTTCATGTACTGTATTTTTCATTACAGATATTGTATTTTTTTGTTCTAATAGATTTTTTTTTGGTATATGTCTTTCTCCTCTTTGCTGAAATGTTCCACCTAGTCTCTCATTAGATCTATATTTTCATTTTCTTTCTTTTAAAAAATATTTTGCTCCTAAATTTGACATTTGTATCATCACTGGGCCTTTTCTGTTTACTGTTCTCAGTTCCTGGTTATGGGTCATATTTTCTTACTCTTTCACATGTCTAGTAATTTATTTGAATATATATTGAATATTAGGATGCTATATTCTTGAAGTCTTTTTCTTTCTTTCTTTGAATAGTGCTATATTTTATTTTGGAAATTTACTATAATAATAATTATAAAGTAATAATAAAATAATTTATTGGAGGATCAGTTTAATATCAGCAAAGCTTGGTTTGTTGAGCTACTCTAGGACCACCTTTATGCAAAGTTGCAGTAGCCCTATTCCATGGTATGTCCTTTGTAAGGTCTCAACTGAATACACAGGGTATTCATCAAGGTCTCTTCATTCTGGTTGGTCGGAATTCCAACATATCTCAGTATTGTGCAAGCTCCAGAGTCTCCATCTAGCTCACAACCCATCAGTAGCTATTATCCCAGAATTCTCACTGGGTATGCATAGCTTAGCATTCAAGGGTAATCTATATCTATATCTATATACCTGTGCCATAGTTGGTACAGTTCCCTGATATAGAAAGCCCTGGTGAATGTGGAGCTCATGCAACATGTTCCCCTCATCTCAAAGATCACAGGCAGCTCTTCACTGTCAAGCTTCAAATTTGTGAACACAGTTGCTTTAAAATGCTTTGTTCATTTTTACAGTGATCTAGGACAGAGAAGGTAAACTGATGTTCTTTGACCTATTACTTTTACATTATGGTTGGAGATGAAAGTCTTTATAAAGCATTGTAAAAAAATATAAATGATATCTCAAAAGTTTGCTATAAATTATTTTTAAAGCAATACATCTTAGAAATATTTCCATATCCACACATATGGATCTGTCTCATTAAAAAAAATAGTTGCATTGTATTTCATTAATGTCTTCATTATATGTTGCCTACATATTCCCGTTAATAGATATTTAATTCTGCTATTAGAGGCAATGCCGCAATAAAAATTCTTACACATTTGGCCTATTTGTATGATGATACCAATAGACTACATTTATGGCAGTAGAGCTGATGGTTCAGAAGTAGAAATATTTGAGATTTTGATAATCACAAAGTACCCTGAAAATGCCATTCTACACTCCTACCAGGAGGAAAGCTTTTGTTTCCAATACCCTCCTCTACACACACATTATATGACAATGTTCTGAAAGAAAAAGAGGTAAAATGATGCACATAATTTGTATCAATGGAAACTTCCCAGTGATATGTCAAACTGATATTTTAAGCTGAATCATTTTTGTGGTTTCCCCAGTATCTACTTTCAATGTCTGAGGCATAGGAATTTAGTGAGCAATTACTGAATAAATGTGAATGGGCATAGTGGATTCTTTGCCTTCTTTTAAAAAAGGCAAGTCAGAACATTTACATTATTAGGAAGGCTGAGAAAATAAAGAGCTCTGACACTAAAATGGTTAACAGAAATTAAGAAACACACACCACTGACAAGAGCAGCTCTGGATGGGGTTCCAAGGAGGAACCGCCAGACCAACTAGCTGAAGTTTTATAAATCTAAACCCTGATCTATATTTAACCACTCTTCCCTGATTATTTACTCCCTTCCACTGCAGTGGTCTGGACTCCTGAGAAGCATGTTTTCACAACTGGCTGGAAATGAAAGATTAGGTGGGTTAGATCAAACACCTCTTCCCTGTGATCAAGGGAAGGAAACTGAGACCTTTTCAAAACATACTCACTAGATTAGCCATACAGTTTGGGACTTGTTCTAGGCGGAGAGCACAACACCTCCTTTATATACTCTCTTATGTCTACTGAGAGCCTTTAAGAAATTAAGTACAGAAACAGAAAAGGAAAAAAAGAAAGTAAAAGAAGACAGACAAGGAGGGTCACAGAATCTATATAATTTCTGCAAATAACTCTAATACACCTGGAGCCAATGTCCAAGATTGTCCTTTACATCTAGTTACCACAAAATCCAAAAAGATTTATAAGCAGAATTACTTTAAACAAGTATCAAAGATAAAAATACTCATGGAGAACATATGAAGAAAAGGTGTGCATCATTTGGCCACATCATCACACTTCTCTGAGTCTTTTATTCCTTCTTTGGTTGACAAAAAATAAGAAGCTATACAGAAGAGGTAGATCTTGAGCTGATTCATGAGGGATGAATAAAATTTGCTAGTTAAAAAGGAAAGGAAGGATATTGCAGGCCGGAAAGAGCAACTCTTTCAGGAGACTCCGCTGTCCTTTACTTCCTCAGAGTTAATATCTCCTTCCTCTGGGCTTCTGTTGTACTGTGTATTTATTTCTACTACGAGGATCTATTTGTTTGCATATGCCTGTACCTCCAATGTTTAGCCCTGGGCCAGGCACAGGGGGTCAGTCACTGAATATTTCATAAATAAAGTCATGGAATGGTGAAATGGAAGGGTGTGCTTGGGGAAAGCTATATCTGCTATTGTTTTGGCACAGTACTGGATGGTATGGGGCCAGTATTAAGTACTTAGGATGTGTAGGGGTACCCTAAAACATATGATACAATTAATACTACTCAGTGCCCTAAGGCAGAATTATCCTCCAGTTGTTGGCACAATAGGGACTGAGACAGGAAAAACTGGTTTGGGAGAGTCACAGAAGGCTCTGTGGAAAAGGTGGACACCAAATAGACTCAGAAGGATGGATAACTTGTGTGGAAAGAGGGAGGGAAGAAGGTTTGGAAGGACCAGAAGTAAAAAGGTATATGGAGCATGAAGGAGACAGGTAGGAGTGTAGATTGTTGCATGAAATGAGGCATCTCAGGGAATTAAGGGAAATAAGGTGGACAGATGGAGTCTTTCCAAATAGGAAAGATCACAAAAGTCAGGCAAAAGCATTTGTACTTAATTCCAAATAATGGAGGAGAGTGACACAATGGCAGAGATGTTTAAGAATATCTGGTACTAGTACAGCGGTAGCAGCCAAGATATTCTGAGAAACTTGATGTTACAGACTGAGTATTGCTCATTATGGTGTTATTTCTGTGACTACTATAGTGTTTGACACATAGCACATTTGTAATAAAATTTTAAGTTGTCCTTCTGCCTATAATTTCCCTGTCTGTTGAACAAGGAATGGAAGAGGCTATAGCAGTAACTCAGGCAAAAGGTGACTACAACCATGACTATAGGGTCCCTGTGTAAATGGATAAAAGGGCAAATCTCAATGACATTTCAAAGAAATTAAAAATAGATCTTATTGAAATGGTGGGTGAAGAGTTTCAAAATGCTGTTTGGGTTTCTTGCCTGAAGCAATGATGTATGTAATGGGATGATATGGGAAGGAGGGAGAGAGAGAGAGTTTGGGTGATGGAAACATTGAAATCAGTGGGGCAACCAGACATCCAAGTTTCTTACAGGTGTTAGAAATTTGGAACTGGAACATAAGTGAGAAGTCAAGACTGAAGATTGTTTCAATGAGTAAAAATGGGAAAGGAGAAGAAGAAATAAAGTGAGGCTTCTGAAGAAAGACTTCTATGAAGGTTTTCTAAGAATGTTGAGTAGTGTCTGAGATGTGAGTTAAAGCCTAGAAATACAAGTCACAGAATACAACCAGGACCCTCGTTGGAAAAATGTTCTTGTTCCTGTGATTGTTCTACTATTGTGAAGCTTTAATGGCTTATAATGTGTGTTCTACAAGAGTTGGTGGGATAACTGAGGTTAGAAAGGAAGTAAATTAAGAAAGGTTCACTGGACTCTCCTTCTTTGGGTTTCTACAAAATGGACATTTATTAAAAATAGGAAACTTAGTGGCAATGCTCATAATGCATCATGGGTTTTACTGTCCTTTTTATGCCATTAAAGAGACTTACACGTTTCCCTATTGCTTAGGAGACATGTATATTAAGATTCTCTTGAAGGCCACTCATTTTGTGTGGCAATGTATGTAAAGGACAGACCGGAATTTTCTAGGTGAAACATTGCAATGTTTTGTGTTCACACCTGCTCTCATGCTGTTTGCTGATCTCCTTGGCTTCCCTACTCACACCTCCAAAACAATGCTTTAGCCCATTTGGAATGTTCCTGAGGGTAGAGAAGATTGATAGCTCTGTTTTCTCTCAAAATCATTTAGCAATTCCAGAAATCTCTACTTCTGAAATGACACAGCACACCTCATCTGGCTTTTCATATAAAAGATACCACAAATACTTCTTATACAACTTCTGGCTGCAGGGGAATGATAAAAATGGGAATTAGCCTTTGCTTTAGACAAAAACAGGATATTTATACATAAGACAGGAAATGTTCAGAAATGTTTGCAAATGTCCATTGCTAACAAGAAAAAGTAATTGAAGATTTCTACAGAGGCGTGGTTTTCAAACATTAGTGAGGGTAATCCAGAGAAAGAAGTGCATTTTACATCATGACCCAGATGTAACACACACACATATACATACACACACCCCACATACAACTAAGACAAAGTTTGAAGAAATAATACTTATCCTTGCTTGCTACCTGGGGGATATATATTTTTAGAATTTTAAAAAATTCTATTCTATTCTATTCTATTCTATTCTATTCTATTCTTTTCTTTTCTATTCTATTCTATCCCATCCCATCCCATCCCATCCCATCCCATCCCATCCCATCCCATTCCATCCCATCCCATCCCAGTATAAATAATGCTGGTTGTGACTTACTAAAATGATTTTATACCTGAAGGCTGAAAAACATTGCTAAACCATTTTGATGCCCATGTGAGCAAACTTATTTTTCTGAACTTGGAAATATGCTATAATTTTTCATCCTTGGGCACGTTATAGATCATCTTTACATCTCTTCTTCCCAGGTCAGCAATTAGCCTTATTCAGAGAAGAAAGAGGCACTTGGAAGGGGGCAGTTCATTCCCACAGCCATCTTCAAGTTGTCACTCACAGCAATGCGTCCTCTCGGTCCTGGATCCTCGCCACCATGGGAAGTTAAGGAGGGGCTCTACCTTGCTACTCCACACAACCCTCACACACATCACAGAACAATGTTCCTATAAAGACTGTGCCGAATGATGGACTGGTGTTTATTTTTCCAGCCACTAAGTCAAATAGCTCCAGTGATTCAAGAAGCAGAGGAACCTAAGAAAGATGGGATGAGAGCAGTGGTGGCTCCAGATTTTCTGTTAGGAAGAAGAGAGGGTCAGCCATCTGGCTGGAGGTTGCCTAGGGGACCTGTCCTAACCTGTCTTTGTAGAACCAGATGGCATATTTATCTGAGGAGGCCTGCTGTGTTGGGAGGCTAGGAGGCTAGGTCCTCTCAAGCTACTCTACGGCAGAGTCAAGAAACTAAGTGAAGTCTTTGTGGAGAAACAATTCTGAATTAGAATCTTTTTTTCCTTCCAGTTTTATTGAGATACAACTGACATACAGCACTGTGTAAGTTTAAGGTGTACAGCATAGTGATTTGACTTACATACATCAGGAAATGATTATCCCAATGAGTTTAATGAACATGCATCAACTCATATAGACACAAAATTAAAGAAACAGAAAAAAAAGTTTTTCCTTGTGATGAGAACTCTCAGGATTTACTCTCTTAACAACTTTGATATATAACATAGAGTAGTGTTAATTACATTTATCATGTTGTAAATTACATCTCTAGTACTTCTTTTTCTTATAACTGGAAGTCTGCACCTTGTGACTACTTTCATACAAGCCCCCCTGCCACTCCCCACCTTTGGTAATCACAAATCTGATTTCTTTTTCTATGAGTTTGTTTGTTTGTTTTTAAAGTATAACTGACCTACAACACTACGTTAGTTCCTGTTACACAATATAGTGATTCGATATTTCTGTGCATTTCAAAATGATCACCACAATAAGTCTAGTTATGATCTGTCACCACACAACGATATCACATAGTTATTGACTGACTCTATTCCAACACTGTACATTTCATACCCATGACTCACTATTTTGCAACTTGACCCTCTTAATCTCCCTCACCAATTTCTTTCTTCCTCTCACCCCCTCCCCTCTGGCAACCTGTTTGTTCTCTGTATCTATGACTCTGTTTCTAAAGAAATGCTTTCTCAGAAAAAAATCACTTGGCTTGCAACATTCTAGCAAAGAGAAATCGCTCAGGGATCTCTTTTAGTGAGTACATAAAAATGATATAAAAATGTATGATTTCAAAGATTTATATGAAGAGTTAAAAAAAAGTGAACAGGGCAATTCCACTCCCAGGTATATACCCAAGAGAACAAAAAAAAAATATGTCCATACACAAACTTGGACACAATTTTTTGGAGCAGCATTAGTCATAACAGCCTAAAAATATAAACAACCCAAGTGTCCATCAGATGATGAATAAACAAAATGGGGCATATCCATACAAAGGAATAGTATTCATCTATAAAAACAAAGTACTGATATACACTGTAACAAGGATGAACCTTGAGAACATGTTAAGTGAAAGAAGCCAGACATGAAAGGACACTATTGTATGATTCCACCTACGTGAAATGTCCCGTAGGCAAATCTATAGAGATATAAAGTAGATTAGTGGCTTCTAAGGGACATTGGGGCTAACTGTTAATGAGGGTGGAGTTTCTTTTTGGGAAAATGGAAAAATTCTGGAATCAGATAGTGCTGGCAGATGCACAACACAGTGATTAGACTAAAATCCACTGATGTGTACACTTAAAAATGGTGAATTTTATGTTACATGAAGTACCTCTCAATAAAGAAATACTATCGAGGAAAAAAAGAGGTAAATTCAGTTTATCTACCTTCTGCATTATCACAATGGTTGTTATGTGACAAAGTGTCTCTAAAGAGCTTAAAATGATTTTTTAATGTAGGTTAAATTTATGAAAAATATATTTTTGCAATTCTTTAATTTGTCAAACTCTTTTATGTTATACGTATTACCATAAATTCTAAATTAGACAATTTTAAATGTAAATTTTATGGTTGGGTACAAGCTATCTACTCTAAGCAGTATGTGAGGGTGCTTTACCATCATCATTTATTGAACAACTGGTCCTTGCATGATACTGTGCTAAGTGCTCAAGAAACAAAAAGGTCACTAAACCTTGATCTCTGGTCTAAAGAGCCATTCAGCTCATCTGGGAGACAGAACATGGCACAGAAGTACCCAATTCAGTAAGAAGACCAAGGGCCATGCCAAGTGGGAGCTCCAATGGTGAACATCACAGGCATTCAGAAGAAGGGGGGATATAAAGCTTCCTGGAGGAGATGGGTCTTTGCATGTAAAAGAGGAAGGCAAAGGAAAGAAGAGCAAAGACTAAGGACAGGAAGGCTGTGGAGAGCTTGCTTAGCACCTGGCTTCTGTGGAGATCAAGGCAATTTCCTCTCACCATCATTTTCTTTCTACCCTCCCACTAGGGTCTGAGAGTATTCATCCTGTTTTAGAGTTAGGACAACAACGAAGGCACCGGGATTTCAAGAAGGGCTCAGTTAAAAGAAAAATAAACTATAGTACGTTGAAGAGTTTTTTGAAAGAAGGATCTGTGGTTTTCCTTGGAAAAGATATTCTCTTGCCTCCCAGGCTCCAGCCAGCTTTTGGTAAGATATGTCACTAAAAGGAAAATTTAAGTCGTTTTTAAAGCATCAAATTTTCATTAGAACTTGTCCAAACTGCAGTACTATGAAGACAGAGGAGTTTTGGAGCCTGTAGACATCTTTCTTTCCAGTGCAGTGAGGAAGATTGGAGTTCTAAGCAAATTCCAGTCAAAATTAATTTAGGAAGTTAAATAATAATTCAGGAAAATATACGTTTAAGAACATTTCCTGCTTTCTCAAACCATGAAAATGTGAAATGGCATATATCAGAGACGTGAATCCAAATGTAGAAATTAAAAAGTTCTGTGTGCTAGGGTATAGAAGAGTGGTGGTTTTCCCTTATTTGGTGGCCCCAGTAGAGAATACAACTAGTTTGGGAGCCTGAAAACGAGACGGTTCTCATCCTGTATCTGTTTATCACTTTCTCCTTCACCTAGCCTTAGCACCTGACTGTTAAGTCAACAGTACTTACCTACTATATGTGAGGTATTATTCTGGACCCAGAAGGGGGAGGGAGAGATGAGTTAGGCATAGTCCATGATATCAAACTTCTTATTCTACAGATCCACATTTCCCAAAGTTTGCTCCATGAAACAATGCCCTGGAAGTTCGTCAACAAAGAAAAGTTTGATGTCTAAATTAGTTTGGCAAACTCCTAGCTCCCAGAGCCTCCTCTTAGTGACTGATAGTAAAAAAAACGGAAGGAAAGAAAACCTTAACTCAGAACTCCCTGTACACTACCCTCTATTAAGAACCTGGACCTAGTGACCTCTATTAGACACCAAGACAAGTTGCTTTAGTTCAGTGCTGTTCAATAGAACTCTCTGCAGTGTTGGAAATGTTTTATGTCTGTGCCATGCAATATGGTAGCTACTAGCCACACTGCATTGCCATGCAATATGGTAGCTAGCAGTCATAGAGCATCTAAATGTGGCTAGTGCAACTGAGGTACATAATTTTTTTTTATTTTTTATTTTTTTTGCGGTACGTGGGCCTCTCACTGTTGTGGCCTCTCCCGCTGCGGAGCACAGGCTCCGGACGTGCAGGCCCAGAGGCCATGGCTCACGGGCCCAGACGCTCCACGGCATGTGGGATCTTCCCAGACCGGGGCACGAACCCGTGTCCCCTGCATCGGCAGGCGGACTCTCAACCACTGCGCCAGCAGGGAAGCCCCATAATTTTTTAACTTTATTAATTTTGATGAATTTAAATAGCCACACATGGCCATATGGTAGCTCAGTGGCTACCATACTGAGCTGTGCAGCTCCATATCATGAAACATAAATGTTTTAAAAATGCTTTTAATGGAAATTTAAAATTTTCAACATTTTGCACAAACAGGGAAGTGACAGACACTTTGGGAGGTTTTGAAAGAGTCGAAAAGATTCTATTTTTACCCTGACTTTTGAAATTCTGCCACCTGAAAATGCTTTTCCAAAATCTTTGTTGATATATTAGCTCTCTAAATACTGACTAGGACCACTTTTTAATTTCCACATTTAGATCCATCTCAACATTGCACAACTCTTAGGAAGAAGTGCACCTATGCTGCTCCGGGTAATTTGTCTGTCCTGTCTGACCTTCAGGCGTGATGCAGAAACACACAAACCTGAAGATGAACTTCACATGTGACTGTGTGAAGGTTCCTGGGATTTACTGTCAGATCTAGTCAGGCAAAAGACATTGTCAAACAGGTTGATGAAATTCTAAAATATTCATTATCAAAGGTTTCCTTCCTCAAAAGGTTTACTTTTCTTTTTTACATTTATTTTGTTTTTCAAAACATGTCTTCTTTATTTTTGTAGTTATGAATAACATTAATCCAATGAAATATTTTCAGGTTAAATGCAATTGGTAGTAATCCTGAGAAGGCTATAAAAATGGCAGCTTTTATTTCTTTATTCCTTTTCTTGTGATACTTGGCTTTTGATGTCTTGAGAGGGCTTCAGAACGCCTCCCAATTCTTCACACATTGGCTTATTTTCAACTTTTTCTGCAGACGTCCGGAGCCCACGACGCCTGCCTCCACAGGCTTCATGCTTTTGTGGCTCCAGCTTCACTTCCTGCTCACAAAGCCTTTCTGTCTGTCCTGGAGATGGACAGGCTCTGGAAGCAGCCCATACCCAGAAAGAGAAGAGCAGTGTCTTCCACACTGATAAGAGCCAAGGCTCCCACCTTCTCCAGTAAAAGTGCCTCAGGAACAGTCGGTTGTATGGCACAGAAGCTGGGTATTTTATGAGTCAATTATCTTGAATAACCTCGGGAGAGGAGCTGTAGATTTTCCCCATTCCACAAATGTAAACAAATTATTAATATAAATTGATAAGAAACCTGCAGCCTTCAATGAAGAAATCCCATGGAAGCCTATGTATTTATCAGATATTATTTTATTTACTCTGTGGTTTAGGTCAATAAGGTCAGCTGTCTTCAGAAATAACACAAACTCTTGCCAGGTTGAATGAGAATTTCTGTTGGGCAACCACAAATGGGAAAGCTGGATTGCCTTCACCAGGTTTAGCTGGTTAGACTCTGGTACGCATGGGCTAAGTAGAGTGTTCCACTGCCTTGATTCTTAGGTTGGATCACATATTGGATCCATACATGAATTCAATCAGATATTACTCCTGATTACTGTTAGCAAACCATTCTCCATTTTCCTCCTAATAAGAAAATGTTTACTATTCCATAAATTAAAATCTGGCATTATGGTGGGTGGGGGCAGCAGAAACAAAATAGCTCAGTTTAGTTTGGAGTCTGAGTCAGGAGTTTCACTCATTAGCTTAATGGATATAAAATCTGGTCTCAGTCCATTAACTACCTGTGTAAGTATGACGGTGGAAAGTAAGACGGCCTATATTGTATGTACTCTGATAAATGTTTGGCTTTATTTAGATAAGCCTTAGCCCTAGAAAGTAACTCATGAGTTGAGGCAAACATGAATTTCAGTGCTGCTAAAGCAATAGGGACCAGCATCATTAGCATTTTCCCAAGTCCCTGCTCATCTTTTAGGTAGCAGTTCTCCTGGCTGCTACAGATGATCAGGATTTGGGAGCTATGGATTCTCATCTTTGCATGAACTTAAACCATTTTAGCCTGCTCCATAGTCGAAATGGTCAATAATTTCTTCTGGATTTCTTTGACTATAAAATCCAGGAACTGGTGTTGGTTGGTACCAGTCTGTAAACACTCATTGTGTTACCCAAATTCCTGGGTAGTCTGCTAAAGGTATACCAGCTGTGAATTTATTTCAACCTTTTATATTTTAGTAATTTTATATATTTACCTCTTACTTTTTAGTGATCATTCATTACTCATGTATTCATCCAATTAGAGGTAACTGCCATGGTCCACAAGAAAGACTGTGGTGGTCTGATCTGACCCGGTGGAAATGGAGATGGAGAAAAGTGTTGGGTTGTAAACACATTAGGAAGCCAAATTTGCAGTATTTGTTGTGACTGTCTGTGAGAGTAAAGAAGAAGCTGACTGCAAGGCAACTTGCAGGTTCTGACGTAGGTAACTGACCAGTGGACTAGAAATAGGACTTTCTACAATAGAAACAGGTTTGGGGTTAAAAATGAGGATTTACTTATTTATTTGAGATAGCTGATGTACAATATTATGTAAGTTACAGGTGTACAACATAGTGATTCACAATTTTTAAAGGTTATACCCCTTTTATAGTTATAAAATATTGGCTATACTCCTTGTGTTGTACAACATATCCTTGTAGCTTATTTATTTTATACATAATGGTTTGTATCTCTTAATCCCCTACCCCTATATTGCCCCTTCTCCCTTACCTCTCTCCACTGGTAACGACTAGTTTGTTCTCTATATCTTGAGTTTGTTTCCTTTTTGTTGTTTTATTTTTTAGATTCCTCATGTAAGTGATATAATACAGTATTTGGCTGTGTCTGACTTATTTCACTTAGCACAATACTCTCCACGACCATCCATGTTGCTGAAAGTGGCAAAATCTCATTCTTGTTTATGGCTTAGTGGTATTCCACTGTATGTATGTATGTGTGTGTGTGTGTGTGTGTATATATGTATTTGTGTATTGTATATGTATTTATGTATATATAGCATCCTCTTTATCCATTCATCTGTTGCTGAACACTTAGGTTGCTTCCATATCTTGGCAATTGTAAATAATTCTGCTATAAATACTGGGCTATATCTTTTCGAATTAGTGTTTTTAGTTTTTTTTGGGTACATACCCAGGAGTGGAGTTGCTGGATCCTATGTTATCTCTTTTAGTTTTTTGAGAAACCACCATAATATTTTCCACAGTGGCTGCACCAATTTACCTTCGCACCAGCTCTTATGAGGGCTCCCTTTCCTCCACATCCTGACATTTGTTAATATTTGTCTTCTTTTTGATGACAGCCATTTTGACAGATGTGAGGTGATATCTCATTGTGGTTTTAATTTGCATTTCTCTAATGATGTTGAGCATCTTTTCATGTGCCTGTTAGCCATCTGTATGTCTTCTTTGGAAAAATGTCTATTCAGGTCTTCTGCCCATTTTTTAATCTGGTTATTTGCTTTTTTGATGTTCAGTTGTATGAGCTGTTTATATATTTTGGATATCAACCCCTTATCAGTGATATCATCATCTGCAAATATCTTCTCCCATTTAGTAGGTTGTCTTTTCATTTTGTTGATGGTCTCCTTTGCTGTGAAAAAGCTTTTAAGCCTAAATAAGTCCCATTTGTTTATTTTTGCTTTTATTTCCTTTGCTTTAGGAGACATATCTAAACAATTGCTACAATTTACATCAAAGAGTGTCCTGTTTTCTTCTCGGAGTTTTATGGTTTCCAGTCTCACATTTAGGTCTTTAATCATTTTATTTTCATATATGGTGTTAGGGAATGTTCCAATTTCATTCTTTTCCATGTAGCTGTCCAGTTTTCCCAGCACCTCTTAATGAAGAGACTATCTTCTCCCCATCGTTTATTCTTGCCTCCTTTGTCGTAGAATAATTGACCATAAGTGCATGAGTTTATTTATGGGCTCTCTATTCTGTTCCATTGATCTATGTATCTGTTTTTGTGCCAGTACCATGCTGTTTTGATTAGTTAGTCTGAAGTCAGGGAGCGTGACTCCTCCAGCTCTGTTCTTCCTTCTCAAAATTATTTTGGCTGTTCAGGGTCTTTTGTGTTTTCATACAAATTTTAAGGTTATTTGTTCTAATTCTGTGAAAAATGTCTTTGGTATTTTGATAAGAGATTACATTGCATCTGTAGATTGCCTTGGGTAGTATGGTTATTTTAACAATATTAATTCTTACAATCCATGAACACAGTATATCTTTCCATCTGTTTATCTTTCCATCTGTTTCTGTCATCTTCAATTTCTTTCACAGTGTCTTACAGATTTCCAAGTACAGGTCTTTTACCTCCTTAGGTAGGTTTATTCCTAGGTATTTTATTCTTTTTGATATGATTACTAATAGAACTGTTTCCTTAATTTCTCTTTCTGATAGTTCATTGTTAGTGTGTAGAAATGCAAAAGATTTCTACATATAATTTTTTATCCTGCAACTTTATCAAATTCATTGATAAGCTCTAGTAGTGTTCTGGTGGTTAAATCTTTAGGATTTTCTATGTATAGTACCATGTCATCTGCCAACAGTGACAGTTTTACTTCTTCCTTTCCAATTTGGATTCCTTTTATTTCTTTTTCTTGTCTGACTGCTGTGGCTAGGACTTCCAATATCATGTTGAATAAAAGTGGCAAGAGTGGGCATCCTTGTTTTGTTGTTGATCTTAGAGGAAATGTTTTCAGCTTTTCACCATTGAGTATAATGTTAGCTATGGAAGGAATTCATCTTTGAACATGTGTTGTAGGAATTAACTTTGAAACATCTGTGTGGGAACATCCAGTGGACCAGTGTCTTTCCAATGTTTTGACCATAGCCCAGATAAAGAAATATGTTTAACATCATAATGCCATGCTCCCACACAAATGAAAAAAAGTTTCATGAAATATAATTATTCAATATAAATTTGAAGTACTCTGATATTCTCTATTCTATTCCATATTTCATTTTTAACATGCTGGTCTCTATTCAGTCAACTGATTTCAAACCCACTAATTTCCAGTTTGGAAAACACTGTAGTATACAGTTTTATTTACTTTTCTATATATAGGAGACATATCTGGGTTTGAGGTATAGGTATAGATGAGAAATCAGCATATAGGTGGTAAGTGGATCTACAGATGTGGATGAAATGGCCTAGGAAGACACTGCAGAGAAGACCCAAGATCTAATCCTGAGATATGGGGAAATGGCATAAGGAAGACCAGGAGAATGTGCTCTACGGAGGCCAACACAAGAGGTTGTTTTGATGAAAAAGGAAGAATGTTCAAAGCAGTTCAATGCTGCTAGGAGATGGAACTAATCACTGAAAAGTCTCCATTAGATTTAGAGATGACTGGGTCTCTGGTCACCTTTATGAAATAAATCTCAGGGTATGAAAGGAAAGAAGGAGATTTCTGTAAGTTGAAGGAGTGAGAAGTAAGGAAAGAGAAATCGAGTTACGTATCTCCTTCAAAAAGTTTGTCTTTGAAATAAAAAAAGTGAAATCAGTAGGAAGTGGAAAAGAAAATCAGTGACAAGATAGAAATAGTACTGTACTTTCTCTTATGTGTCATATAACTCTTCATTTCAAGGTCAAGGCAGTTACCTGGGGCCAACTCTAGGATAAATGAATAAATACATATTTGCCTTATACATGCTCTTTTGTGTGGTTGCGTAGTATTTCATTCTGGGTGCGTTTGTATGATTACATATGTAAACTATAAATATATATAAATATCATTTATGTAAATTATATATATTATACATATGTGTGTATATCTATGTATAAGTGTGTATATGTGTTATATATATGTGTGTGTGTGTGTGTATCTTAGTTTGAAAAGAACACATTTAGGTGGGTATATGGGTATATCAGCAAAGTTTCTAACTTGTTCCTTATGCAGAATCCCCAAGGTGTCCATGGGATACCTTCAACTATCACAGAATGGTAGAACTTCTACTGGAGAATGCCCTAGTAAAAGACATATAATACCATCAAGGGCTGCCAATCTTCCTTCTGGTACAATTCAAAGAATGGGTTGTACGCTTTTTTTCTTCCCCAGTGGCAGAGAAGTATTTCAAGGCTTTATTTGAACATGCCTTGAATTTCAGCTTCAGAAAGTAGAGAGTAAGATAGTGATTAAATTTCAGCCTCAATATCAATCCAATTATCAACTATGTCAAGACACATAACTGCCCCATATTTGAGTGACTGCCAATGATTAGTAATAACCTACAATCTCCTTGACATTTCTCTCAAAAATACCCTATGGTTTCTAAATTAAAATCTGCCAACCTTAAGAAACATAGGTAAAGGAGATACTATAATAAGTAATAAGGTCTCAGTGGAAAGACAGTTTGCTTTAGAACCCAGTTTCTCAGCCATCTGGGCGGAATAACTATGTTAAATCCTCTCTTACCGGACTTTGGTTAAAGATGGAGTATTTATAAATCACTTTGGATTTAAGAACTGTATTGATTCTAAACTATAGATTGTTATAAACCATGATCTTCATTTTGCATTTCTTAATTAAAAGAATGTGAGGGATTTAAGAGAACTAGGTGGTTGCAGCTATTGAAAGTAAACTCTGAATGTTTCCTAATTTCTTCCCTGATTATTCCAAAATATTTATACTTCTTTTTATCTGGAAAGACATTGCATACACAAATAAGAAACTATGTCAGACAATGAGTCTGGTGACTCAACTTACTGGCTTTTCCTGGAAATCCAAGATACTTCTTTTTCAGGACTGGGAACCTAGAGGTGTCACACAGTCAAAAATGCTTCCATCTACTGGTCAAAGTCAGGAATACACTAAGTGTTCCTCTGCCTAAAGTCACTAGTGGAGAAGACAGAATACCCACACTGAGCAGAGCTTGGCGTCAAGGCTCAGATGCTCAAAATAGTGGGTTCTTGCTGACGATGAAGGTAAATTCTAATCAAAAAGCAGCCTATTCAGATAGATCAGCAGTGGAGCAGAGGGGTAAGATTAGAAATTAAACACCCTGAGGCTCTGCTGTGTATTCTCCTGCCAACCTAGAAACAGGCAATAGGTTGTGACTGCTTCAGAATATTCAGGGGCAAAGTGCTATGCCTCTTGCATTACCAGACTTAGTAGGCTCTGGAAGTCTGAGTCTAAAACCAGTATATGAAATGGCTTAAGAGGTCAATTGACCCTTTTTCTCAATGCTTAGTTGGGTCAGTGGCTCCCTCAGAGTTATTTTAATTCATTCCTGTGGGTGAAAATACGTGACTATTTTCTTTTCCTACAGTCATATGGAGTTAATTTGCCATGGTGAGCAGTTGCCAAATAGGACAGTGGAATTTGTCTCATTCCTGTGGTGACTTTAGATATGAAATGCCAGGCTGCTGGCCTGGGGGAAGGTGCTGTAAGTTGCAGGCACGAAGCCAAGCCTCCCCAGCACCCTTTGCTCCCTTTGACAGCCACCCTCCTAGGCTGCGATCTGGTCGAATTAATTCACAGCTGCCAGATATCAGGACTTTATCTGCATTGTTAGCATTCCTCCTACCCTTCAGCCTCTGTTCATTTAATGGTTATCTGATGGGGACTGATATTAGATGAAGAGGAATGTTCAAATCACGCTGGCTTTGGCAAGTGGGAGCTAAAACAGCAGAACTCCAGTTTAGAAGGGAATATTTGCTCACCGATATGAGAGTTTTGCTAGTAGGACTCTGGAATAGGAGGGAAGGTGATTCTAAGAAAATATTCTGGCAAAGGGGACATAGTTCTTTAATGATGCTCCATGTACTTTATTTATTTGGCCACAAGATGAAAAGAAAGCTACAAGAGACGCAAAGAACAGGTATGATAGGAACACGTTTCTTCATGTTATTTTTAACCATTTTTTAGGCAAACATTCTCTCTTTGTAATCTCACTGTTATACTGAGTTGAACAATTTATTTGCATTGAACTAAGTTGAGCAAGAAGTATTAAGATATTTTAGAAGACAGCTTTCAAGGAGCAGTTTTCTTAAAGGATATATTCTTAAAGCATGTTTCTGAACTCATGGCATTTCTCTCTTGAATCTCAGGCAGATGAGAGTCTCTGAAAAAAATTGTATGGAAAGGGACAAAGCACGAGGAAGAACATTTTGCAATGAAATAAATGCAGTTATTGTAACTAAAGCTGAACTTTCTTTAAAACGGCATACTGCATGAGCATATCGACTCAAAAGTAGCCTTTTCTGTTTAGGGCCTGCAGCAGACTCACAGGGGAGTAAGCAAGGCAAAAATGAAACCCAGAGGGACGATGAGATTTCCAAGGGCAAGACTGGTGAGCATCCTTCTGGGCAGGGTCAATTTCACCATGACTCAAAATATATTTATATCACACTAAGCTGACAGGGGAAGCGAAGCATTTTGTGTTTCATCCTTTCAGAGAGCATATGACTATGGAAAGGCCTCAAGTATGTTTTCAACTTAAAAACGCAAAATGCACTTGAAATACCCTGACAGTAATAATTAATGCCCATTTTTAAGAAAGTCTAATATCTGTGCTGGGAAAATTGGATACTAACATGCAAAACAACGAAACTGAATTCCTATTTTACACCACTCACAGAAAAACTCGAAATGGATTAAAGACTTAAGTGTAAAACCCGAAGCCATAAAATTCTTAGAAGAAAATACAAGGAAAGGTTCTGACATTGACCTCGGCAATTATTCTGTCAACATGACACTCTAAGCGCAAGCGACAAAAGCAAAAATAAACAAGTAGAATTACATCAAATTAAAAAGCTTCTGCACGAGAAAAGAAATGATCAACAAAATGAAAAGGCAACCTATGGAATGGGAGGAAATATTTGTAAACCACATATCCAATAAGGGGTAAATTTCCAAAATAAATAAAGAACTCAACAGCAAATCCCCCAAATTATCCAAATAAAAAGTAGACAAAGAATGTGAATAAACATTTTTCCAAAGAAGACATACAAACGGCCAAAAGTATATGAAAAGGTGCTCATTATCACAAACATCAGGGAAATGCAAATCAAAACCACAAAAAGATATCACCTCACACCTGTCAGAATGGCTATTATCAAAAAGACAACAAATAACAAGTGTTGGCTAGGATGTAGAGAAAAGGGAACCCTTGTGCACCGCTGGTGAGAATGTAAACTGGTGCAGCCACTATGAAAAACAGTATGAAGATTCCTCAAAAAATTAAAAATAGAACTACCATATTATCCAGAAATCCTACTTCTGGGTAGTATGTGAAAGAAATGAAATCATTATCTTAAAGACTTATCTTCATTCGTATGTTCCTTGCAGCATTATTTACAATTCTTTACAATAGCCAGTACATGGAAACAAACTAAGTGTACATAGACAGATGAATGGCTAAAGAAAATGATGGAGTATCATTCAGTGATAAAACAGAGAAATCCTGCCCTTTACAACATGGATAAATCTTGAAGGCATTATGCTAAGTGAAATAAGTCAGGGACTTCCTTGGTGGCGCAGTTGTTAAGAATCCGCCTGCCAATGCAGGGCACACGGGTTCGAACCCTGGTCCAGGAAGATCCCACATGCCATGGAGCAACTAAGCCCGTGCACCACAACTACTGAGCCTGCACTCTAGAGCCCATGAGCCACAACTACTGAGCCTACGTGCCACAACTACTGAAGCCCGTACGCCTAGAGCTCGTGCTCCGCAACAAGAGACGCCACCGCAATGAGAAGCCTGCGCACCACAACGAAGAGGAGCCCACACTCGCTGCAACTAGAGAAAGCCTATGCGCAGCAATGAAGACCCAAAGCAGCCAAAAATAAATAAATAAGTCAGACAGAAAGACAAATACTATATGATCTCACACATATGTGGAAACTAAAAAAACTAAACTCATAGAAACAGACAGTAGACTGGTGATTGCCAAAGGCAGCGGTGAGGAGTTGGGGAAATGGGTGAAGGTGGTCAAAGGGTACAAACTTCCAGGTATAAGATAAATTAGTATTGGGGATGTAATGTACAGCATGGTGACTACAGTTAGCAATACTGTATTGTATATTTGAAAGTTGCTAAGAGGGTAAATCTTTAAAGTTCTAATCACAAGAAAAAGAGCTGTAACTATGTGAAGCGATGGAAGTTAACTAATCTTATTGTGATCATTTTGCAATATATACATGTGTCAAATCATTACATCGTACACCTTAAGCTTACACAATGTTATATGTCAATTACATCATTAAAAAGGTGGAAATAAATATATAAATAAAATGAACTTTTTTAAAAAAAGAAAGAAAATCTAGCACTTGTAACCAAAAAACTGTTAGTTCTTTGAGTGCTTTCAGTGGCTTCTGGGGCCAAACCAAGTGGAAAACTGACACTTCCTAGCTACATGGCAATGTTGCTCAGCCTCCCTGTGCCTCAGTTTCCTCTTTAATAAAATGGTACCACCTCATGGGGCTACTGTGTGGATTAAAGGTGTTAAAGCACGTAAAGTGATTAGAACAGTGTCTAGAGCATGATAAGAGCTTTGTAAACATTACTCTTTTTGTTTTTTAATATTTTTAAAATTAATTTATATATTCTTTTTTTTTTGGCTGTGTTGGGTCTTCGTTGCTGCGCGTGGGCTTTCTCTAGTTGAGGCGAGTGGGGTCTACTCTTCATTGCAGTGTGTGGGCTTCTCGCTGCGGTGGCTTCTCTTGTTGCGGAGCATGGCCTCTAGGCGCATGGGCTTCAGTAGTTGTGGCACACGGGCTCAGCAGTTGTGGCTCGTGGGCTCTAGAGCACAGGCTCAGTAGTTGTGGCGCACGGGCTTAGCTGCTCTGCATCATGTGGGATCTACCCAGACTAGGACTTGAACCCATGTCCCCTGCATTGGCAGGTGGATTCCTAACCACTGCACCACCAGGGAAGGTCTGTAAACGTTACTCTTTGTTCCTTGCTGCCTGAGAGTACAAGGAGTTTCAGTTTGGCTCCCAAGGCTACCCGTCCCAGTGTTACTTCTCTGGCTTCCATGTGCCATTCCTTCAGAGCCTCTGCCACTCCTCAAAGCACTTCATATGTACAAAATGTTTCACAGGACAGCGGGGAGAGGGCTGGACCACTCAGTACATGCCATGGCTGATGGCCTCCCTCCTAGCCCCCCACCAACCTAAGTACACAGTTCTCCCCCAGATCAGAAAAACCAGTACCTCTTCCAAAGGGAAGGCCAGTTCTGCATCCCCACTGCCAGCATCAGCCTCTCTTTTTTGACCTTGACTCCCCAAACAAAAGACTGGTCATTTATTTTCTATGGGGAGGGAGACAGTCTTCAGAAAACCATGCATCACCACATTTATTAAAAATTGGAGAACTCAGATATTGGTAAAGCTTCTTTGAGTAGAAGGAAAAATACTTCTCTTTCTTTTCATTCTTCTTTGGGAATGAGGGAAAAGGCACATAAATGTGAGAATAATTTGGCCTGCTAAGTTTGGTCTCCCCCACTAGAAGCTCCTCAAAGGCCTTGATCTTCCTTTTTTCCGCATTTCACATTTATTAAATGAATAGATAAGTAAATATGAGTAGGGGTTTTACTTGGTGTGAAAATTTATTCTTTCTACTCTCCCACCTTTTCCTTTGGAACATAAAAACAGGCAACTGAATGCTGGTAAATGTTTAATAATTAGCTCTCCAAAGAGGTGGGGGAGGCCCTGATTTGTAGCATTTGCCAATTTCTGTGGTGTAAATAAATATTCCCACCAACCATAGGTCATTTCAAGCTACCAACAAGAAGCTCACAAAATTCCTGGTGAGTTAACAATAGGCTCTTGGAAACAGGTACCCACTGGCTCCAGCTCGCTAGGCTCCAGCTCGCTACTAAAAATAGGTATTAGATTAATTTAAATTAGAAAATTTAAAAAGGAAAACCTAGTATTATTTAACATGGCTTGAAACTAGAAGACGAATCCAAAAGTCACTCTTCTTCCAAGATATATAAATACATGTATAAACAAATAAATAGATAGACTTGCAGAAATGAGTTACTGTAGATGGCTGTCCATAAACCGACCTGCTTGTAAGGTTGGCCATTGGCTGGCAACCAGGAATTGGATTTTGAGAGGGTTCCCCCCATTGCCAGAACTGATAATAGTGGCTCACTGTGCCTAAACCATTTACACAAACTTGGTCTATGGTGAGCACCTGTTTTTATTCCAGGAATCTAAAATTTTCATACTTGCTAGGCAGAGCGTGCCTATGTGACTATTCCCCAGTAAAAACCCTAGAGTCTCCAATCAGCTTCCCTGGTAGGTAACATCTCACATGTATTGTCATAACTCATTTCTGGAGGAACTGAGCACATCCTATGCGACTTAGCTGGGAGAGGACCCTTGGAAGCTTGTGCTTGGTTTTTCTATGGACTTCACCCACTGTGTCTTTTCCCTTTGCCAATTTTGCTTTGTATCCTTTCACTGTAATAAATTTTTGCCCTGGGCTTCCCTGGCAGCGCAGTGGTTGAGAGTCCACCTGCTGATGCAGAGGACGCGGGTTCGTGCCCCGGTCCGGGAAGATCCCACGTGCCGCGGAGCGGCTGGGCCCGTGAGCCATGGCCGCTGAGCCTGCGCATCTGGAGCCTGTGCGCCGCAATGGGAGAGGCCACAACAGTGAGAGGCCCGCGTACCGCAAAAAAAAAAAAAAAAAAAAAATTTTTTGCCCTGAATATGACTCTATGCTGAATCCTGCGAATCCTCCCAGTGAATTATAGAACCTGAGGGTGGACCTGGGAACCCATAACATGGTAGGAAAATAAATAACTTGATGAGTGCTAGATGCAACTAAGGCCACAATTGTTCGACAGTGTTCCAAAAAAGTCTACAGGGAATCTGTTCTCTTCTCCTCTATACTCCCATAGCGTACTGTATAGGCTTTTGTTATGGCACTTAATACATTACAGTATAAGAACAGGTCCTCTCAGCAATCCCCACTCTCATCTCTACTCCAGGGCAAGGAGCTCCCTGAAGGCAGGGACTATTGCTGTTCTACTCATGTTTGTAATGGGAAATGTAAAGCCCAGCACTTAGTAGAGCACTGGGATTCTCTAAATAAATATATTGTATTCCATGGGGCTGGGAACTTTTGGGGCTGGGGAGGAGGTGACTATGGGGTGAGGGACTACTTAGTCGGAGGGCCAATTTTGAAGCTTTGTTGTTGATGGGGAGACCAAAAGAGATAGCCCTGATAGACTCCAGCCTCTTCTCCACACTGTTTCACGGAATGGGTAACAGGACATCCTGTGTGTTCTTTCTTGTGTTCCTAATGTCTACAGTACCATAGATGCATAAAGGACCTCCAGTGTGCTCACTCTGAATTACCTCCCCAGATGCCTGGCCAATTGTCCCAATTCCCATCTCACACAAGGCAGCAGAATGGACGGGTTGAGGTAGAGACATTGCTAATTAAAAGGCATTGTAGATGGGGTTCCTTCACTAGGAGATGACTTCAGAGATCAATAAGGAAGACAGAGTCCCTAGTTCTGTGACACACCAGATTTTCCCCTTATTGGCTATTCTATCCCCATGCTTCATTAAAACTGGCATCAAAACTTTCCAATACTAGTGGGAAGCAGCCACATAGCACAGGGAGATGAGCTCGGGGCTTTGCGACCACGTAGAGGGGTGGGATAGGGAGGGTGGGAGGCAGACGCAAGAGGGAGGAGATATTGGGATATATGTATATGTATAGATCATTCACTTTGTTATAAAGCAGAAACTAACACACCACTGTAAAGCAATTATATGCCAATAAAGACGTTAAAAAGAAAAAGAGCTTTCCAATAACATGGAATTGAAAGGTATGTCTTCCATTTTCATTCAGTCAGTCGTACTTGACATTTTACTAGTAGACTGAAAGAATGCAAACCCAAACAGGACAGATGATTGGAACAACTTGGAATCATGCCTGACATTTTTTTTTCCTCTTAGCTCATGCACAGAAGTATTCACTTCCATTAAGTATAGTTAATAGCAAGGAATAGAGAGGTTAAGCACCCAGGAAGATAATTAATATAAAATGGTATAAAAATTACGGGTTACTCACTGAATTTTTTACTTCCTAATGATGAACAATCATTTCATTTTTTTAATTTTTTTGCTCTGCAGTGGATATAAAATAAGCACAAATTAATTTAGTGGGAGAAAGTTTTATGACCTTTACTATTTGGCCCAAGTTCACAACGATGTCTGAAAAGATTGCCAGTAAATTTCTGTTTAGACTAATCAGCAAAGGAATCACAACTTAAAGAAAAGTATAGCTGTGTATTTTCTTTATTGGATTCTTCTCTTGGGCATAAGCATAATATTGTCTATTAATCTATTAACATGTGTAATTAAACCTGCTGTCCATCAGATTAAAACGTGAAACAGCAACTTCTCTGTGGCTTACGTGGAGTACTGACCATATGACAGACTCTGCACTGAAAACCTGGGTATATGTCTTTCTCTGTCGATTTATTTCGCTTAGTATAATACCCTCAAAGTCCAGTATGACTTTACTCATATGTGGAATACAAAAAATTAATAAAAACAAAAAATAAATACACAAAAACAAAAAATAAATAAACAGACAAACTGAATAAAAACAAACACATAGATACAGAGAACAAAGTAGTGGTTATCAGAGCAGGAGGGTGAAATGGGTAAAGGATTAACTGTATGGCCACAGATGGAAACTAAATTTTTTGTGGTAAGCACCACTGCAGGGTATACAGAAGTAGAAATATAATGTTGCACACATGAAACTTACATAATGTTATAAATCAATGTTACCTCAACAGAAAAAATTAAAAGTGAAAATATAGGGTACACAGGGGTTAACAAAGCAGACTTGATCATTGCCCTTGTGCAGCTTACAGTCTTGTGGGAGAAAGAAAGTATGCATATAACAATCAAATAAACATTTAATCACAAGTTACAATATCTTATAAAGGCAGAGGGTGCTAGGAGAGAGAACTTATATTGGGTGGTGAGAAAAGACCTCTCTAAAGGGAAGTACATTTAATCTGAGGCCTCAAGGATAAAACTGAGTCAGCTGGGAACAGCGTGTGTCTATTTGTAGGGAAAGACAAGATGGAGGGGGACAGTTAGGTGGAGTGAACAGTACGCATGTAGGTCTTAGGCAGAAAGACCTTGCTGAGATTAGGAACTGAAACAAAGTCAATATGGCTGGATCACAGTGAAGGAAAGGTGAGTGGTGTATGACGTCCACTAGGGTGCCTAGCACAGTTCCATGCACACACTAGAGCTCAATACATTTTCACTGAAATTAAATAAAGCTTCTAAAAAGTTTTTTTCAGGAGGTTAATGTGGACCCTAAATTTTTATTTCACCCCAAATAGCCATTCTAATGTTTCCAAGAATAGAAACTATTGTGGGGAGGGCACACGGTCCCCAGGGATAGCCAGAGACTAATGTGGAGATCGTAAATTTCATGTAGTGGAAATAAAATACTGCCAGTTAATTGGTCCACTGCATTAACCAACTTAGTTCAATGGAGTTTAACTGGGGCAGACGGTTTGGAGACAGTTGGTATGGCGGAGTCTGAGGATTTAGAAAAGAACTACAAAGATCGCAGCACTCTTTCTGCCATGGCCTCATCAATAACTGTGTCCCTCAGGTTAAATCCAAAGCAAATGCGGCTAGTAGGGTGGAAAAAACTATTTTTCACTGTTAGTATTAGGGTGGACCTAAGTCACTGACATTTTCCTGTCATGTAAACTTTCAAGCAGGAAAGATAAGTCCAACCTCATTTTCAGGGCTACCAAGGCACTCTGAACTCAAGACTGCCTTTCAGCTATAGACAAACTGAAGAATGACTAGACTATAGAGGAAACAAGTAGCACAGAGCATACGACCACAACTCGTTTCAGATGAAATTGATAATGACGCAGAGGGAAATAAGCCAACTACTGAACTTATTTTAACTCTCTGAGACTGGAGGTACTCCAGTCAAGTATATACAACCAACAAAAATAAATACATAAAAATCTTTAAAAACCATTAACACAGTCTTCGACCCTCTTGGGCATTATTTTATCATCTTGGAGACCCAGCTGAATGAGTTGAATCAATGTAAATTAGAAACATATGAATTAAAATCTCTCAAAATCACCACATGTGATTGAGGTTTTCACAAACTCACGGAAAGGTATCTGGAAATGTTTTCAGAACCCAAGAACCACCAGGTTGGCCCATCTCTAAGAAGTGAAGTAATGAAGCCTGTGAACATTATGATATTCCTCATGTTTTAATGTTTAACAAAATAATTCCTGTCAGCGCTGCTCACAATATATAAATTATTGGGGATAAGATTAAACACGCTGATTTGAAAATGGTGGAAGGAATTCTAACCTAGAATATTCTAAGTTTCCATGGGAGACGGTAAGTCTGGAAGTCAGAGTGTCATTCCTAACAGAGGTCTCCGGAAAACAGAATTGATTCTAGTTAGTTGAAACAGAAAATAAATTTGTTAAGGAAATTAGGAAGCTCACCTGTTTCCTTAGACGACTAGCGTCAAACGGAGGTTCTGCAGCTAGAAAGAGAGCTCAGACCACACTCGCAGGGCTGCACTCCGAGGGTCGAGGTATTTTAGCCTCAAGAATCTTTGCCGCAAGCAGTTTCGTCGCACAACTAATTGGCCGTAAGGCAATTTTGCCGTAAAAGATAAACTAACTGACTGACAGTTTGGTTTAACAGTTTGGTTAAATTTATCATGCAATATTAGAAGCTAGAGGGAAAAGAAGAATCAAACTCTTCCTATCTCCCCAAAAGACATAGTTATGTCATTCCTGATGAGTATAACTTTCTTGAAAATGGTGAACATTTTTTGCTATTGGATAGTGGAGAACATGATGTAGACAGAATCTGCTTACATAATTTGGTGAAATATAAGGACCGAGCACGTGCTGGAACATTTAAATGTCTGGATATGTACTATCAGTTGTATGCATTATATATATTGATAAAAAATAGCAGCATTCCTCCTCTGTTCATTGAACTTCCAGGGAAATCTCAGAGTAACCATGAATCTACACACATGTTAAATGTATTCAAATATCAATATTTTTTGTGTTTTTATTTTTCACAATAAAATTTTATTAATTTTTCTTGCTTGATCATGTTTTATTAAATGTCCCTATTTTATTTGTTTTGTTTTGTTTTTATCTTTTACTGCAAAATTAGCTGTGTGGCGAAACTGCTTTCAGAGAAACTGCTTGCAGCAAAGACGTTTAAGAGAAAATACCCCACAGGGCTCCAGGACATTTGTTTCTGCCATTCAGCCCAAAGTTCCAGACTGCAGTGATGATACTGCTGACTATGACAGAAGCGTTTTAATTCTTTGCACCAAAAGGCAGGCGCCTCTTCTGCCACACTCACTGAAAGACGGATTTTGCGTACTCTTTTCTTGGGTCAATTACGAATCAAAGACTTCCATGGATGTGTCTGTTTGGTCGAACCCAAGCTACCTGCTGTGCCCCTCCTAAAAGGGAATCTAGTGGAGAGAGTTCTGGCTTCTACCTTGGAGAAGAGGGACACCAAGGGGGGAGTTACTGTAATCATAACAAGGGTGTTCTTAAGACTATGGGGGCCCACAACATAGTGGATGTCCTTTACAATTTAGATTGTGCAGTACCTCCTAGTTACCAATGACATTTCATAATCTTGTTTCACTGTGCAACTAATATTTATTATATATATACATATATGAGCTTCTTAATTTTCTTCATGGCTATTTTTCTTATTAATTATATTAAAGATTCATTTACTCAACATTTAGTAATCCAACAAATTGTCTACCCTAGCACACAAAAACCAGAAAACAAGCACCCCTAAAATTGGGGTGGGATGGGATTGAGCCTGCATGAAACATTATGCATTTGTTTTACACGAGTATACTGTAGGCATTCAACTCAGAGTCTATTGATCTTTTATTATTATTTTCTTGAGAATTTATTTTGTGTTTCTTTCCCCTATTTATAGGAAAGTTGCAAGACTCATTCAGTAAATACCCATATATCTTTCACCTAGATTCATCAATCTCTCCTGCTTTGAAGATTCCAAACCAGTTGTTTTTCAGAATGCTCCTCAATTTGAATTTATATGGTTATGTCCTTAAGACTAGATTTAGATTAATGCATTTTGTAGAAATGCTACATAGATGATGATGTACTCTCATTTAGAATTTAGAAATCTTAAAATAAGGCACATTAAATCCGTTTGTGCCTTTACTAAAGTTGAATCACTTGGTTAAGTTAGTAGACCCTAGTTTTTTTGTTTTTTTTTTAATAGGTATCTCTCTCTGTAATTAAAAAGTGATACTCTGGGACTGTGAAATCTTTCTTCCAGACAATCTTTAGCCAATGAAGTTAGCATCTGTTGATTCTTTCCTGAAGAATGATACAGAATGAAGATTTTCATTCTATCATATCTTCTACATTATTACTTGGCATTCTTCTGTAAAAGAGGGTTCTCCCTTCCTGTTCATCACATTCATTCACTCATTCATTTGTTCTTCCTTATAATAAGTGACATTAATTCATTTTGTTATTCAATGTGTTATATTAATGACAGTTTTCACTTTGATGCTCAAAATTATCCAATTTGGCCAGTAGGAATCACCTTCAAGCTGGTTTCTATGTCATTTTGACATGGCCCCTTTAGATTTTGAGCATTCCCTTAATTTATGGCACAACAAGAAATTTCTATAACACCTAAAGCTTCTCCAGAGCCAAGGCTAGAATCAGCATTTCTCCAAGATTTACTAGTTCCTTTTAGAGAAAAATGAAATGGTGTTTAAATGCCGAAATCTAGATGCTGCTATGCTCATTTCTTTGATTATTACTGCCTCTAGTTCCTCGCAGCTGACAAAGCTGGGAAACATTTATGTCTATATCTGTATCTATATATCTTGATACCTTTAATTCAGTCCAACACTATAGGATTTTTCTTTTCCTCCTCTCATTCCATTATTTTGTGTTTTCTCCCTACCCCCCCACCCTTTCTATGCTTCAGCCTAGACAAAATAAACTAGTTTCTCCACAGAGGCATATCACAGCTCAAGGTTGGGTGGAGAAACTATACCTCTGATGCCACTAGCTCTGCTGCATCATCCCCAGTTGGGTGATCATCTCAGGCTTGTGCCCTCAAAGCCAATCTTAACTCCTCCCCTACTCAGGGTCCTCCATCTGTGATCATTCTTGAGCTTTTCTTGATTTAGTAATTGCAGATGATTTTTCCTGATTCTGGTCCTTATTTCCTCCTGTCTGGACTATGTTAATAGATTTCCATCTTATATTCTTGTCCGCATGCCTTCCTCATTCTAACACATAATTGCCATGTAATTCCATAGGCAAGTTGATTTCATTTAAGTCAGAAATAATCACTTACTTTTCTAAAAGACTTACATTCACACCAAGTTTAGTATTAAAAGTTGTTATTCTACTCTATTCCAACCCCAGCTCCTCTTAGTACATCCTGTGTTTCAGCTAAAATTAACATCTTTCTTCCCATGCACACTTTCTGTTTTTCTTGAGTTTATCTTCTTCTGTCTGGGTTGGCACAATTTAATTTTTAGAAGTATAATTTCCATGCTATTATCCCACTGCTCAGAAATCTTCCTTGACTTCTTATAGCTTAACAAAACCGTTTATCTGTTGAAGTCATATTCACTAAGGTTCACTTCAAATGCAATTCCCTCCCTCTCATTCCAACGAAGTCTTTACTGAAATCCAACTTGTAATTCATTGTGAACTTTACTGAATGTCCTTAGCACTTGTTTTGCATCAAATTTATATAGTACCACATTCTACTCACTTACAGCATATAGAATTAGGTTTTCCAAAATATAACTGTGGTTTAAAATTTTTAAGTTTATTTTTCTCTCATAAAAATTCAATGAGCAGTGCAGGGCTATATACGGCAGCTTATCTTCTCAGAGACCTCAGGAATTCATGCTCCTTCCTTGCATGACTCTCATCCTCATGTTATAAGATGGCAGCTATCGCTTCAGTCATTATCTATGAATTCTAGGCAGTAGGATGGAGGAAGATACAACAAAATAAGGGAAAAAGAATGCATTCGAGATATATTTTTAAATAAACTCTGTAGAGGTATTATATGCATACAAGAAAATAAAAGCATCCGAAGTTTACAGTTAGCTGAATTTTGACAAAACTCACCAGTAACACAATCAAGATCTAGAAATTTTCTGTCAACCAGAAAGTTCCCTTTTTCTCTTTTGTACTCAAGCACCTCGACTCTGGCTCATATTAACAGACTAAATTTAAAAAAACTAAGATCACCTCAATATACATTAAAAATTATTTGATAAAATTCAACACCCTTTTCAATAAAATTCTTATCAAATTAGGAAGAGAAGGGAACTTCCTTAACCTGATAAAGGGCATCTGTGAAAAACCTATAGCTAGCATCATACTTGAGCATGTGAGAAAATACTTTCCCCCTACAATCAGGAAAAAGGCAAGGATGTTCACTAACACCGCTTTTATTCAACAGTACAATAAAGAAAGAAAAAAAGAAATGAAGGGCAAACAGATTGGAAAGTAAAAAATGGTCTTTATTTGCATACAACACGATCATTTATACAGAAATTCATTTGGAATTTATTTTTAAAAGGTTTTGGACCAATAAGTGAGTTTAGAAGTTAAGATAAAGGTCAATATACAGAAATAAACTATAGCTCTATAAACCATTATCAATCAGAAATTAAAATTATAAATTTTTTGTCATTATTTACTGAGAAAAATTTTATGTACTTTTTTCCACTCCTTTTTGGGAAAAAAATATCATATATGTTAGATGTTTGAGGTTGTCCCACAGGTCACTGAGTCTCTTCAATTTTTCTTCTTTGTTTTCCTCTCTATGCTTCAATTTAGATAGTTTCTATTGCTGTGTCTTCATGTTCACCGATCTTTTCTTCTGAAGCATTAATCTGCTATTATTCTATTAAGCAAAATTTTATTTTAGAAGTATTTTTCATCTCTAGAAGTTCTTTATTATTGACTTATTTCTTTATTATGAACATGTTCTTTAGGAACTATTGATCACATTTATAATAGCTGATTTTAAATTGTTCTCTTTTAATTTCATCAACAATGTCATTTCTCGTTCTGCTTATATTTTCTCCTATTTTGTGGCAACAACTTGCTGTTTTTCTTGCCTAGAAAGTTTTTATGAATATCATATTATAAATGTTACAATATTGAGTGTTTCTTATGTTTACTTCCTTTAAAGAGTGTTGAATTAATCTTGTTAGGCAAAGCTTGTATTTTAAAACTTGTTTTTAAGCTTTGTTGGGGTTGGTCTAGAGTAGTCTTTACTCCAAGGCTAATTTGGCCATATTACCAAGCCATGACCTTCTATGTTCTCTTGTTGAATTTCCCGAGGGTTTAATGAGATTTCTCTGCTCTAGATGGAAGGATTTTTGAATATCTCTCAACCTTGTTCAAGCTCTAGTTGTTGTTCAGCTTATAGCTCCTCAGTAGTTATTTTCCCAGCAATTGCTTTTTCTGGAGTTTCACTGTATACATGCATAATTAAAGGGACATTATGCAGGTATCTCTGCTCAGATTACTCCTCTTCAGTACTCTGTCCCACGGATTCTGACTGCCTCAGCATCCCCAAAATCCAACTGTCTTTTCAGCTCAGCAAGCTCTCATGTGCTCTTCTTGGGATCTTCCCCCTGGGCCATCTTTTACAGGCAGAAAGAAAGGCTAATCGTAGGCTTCCCCTTTTCTCAGTCATCACAGTCCTGCTCTGCCTGTTGTCTCAATGTCTGAAAGAGTTGTTTAATATATTTTATCTGTTCTTCTAATTGTTTATGGCAAGCAGACTGGTCCTGTACCAGTCAGAGGCAGAAACCAACTAAAGATGGATTTTTAAGAAAGAGTTATTTCTCTTCTTTTTACCACTCATTGGCCAGAGCTCCTTATCTTCAAAGGAGACTGGAAACGTCGCGTTTTTTCTGGGTGGTCATATGGTCAGTGAAAAAATCGGGGAAGAGTGGATTTTGAGTAAGAGCGAGCATTATCTGCCATAATTGGATAGTTGTTAGGTCACTTACCAGTATAGTATCTCCCTGAGTGGAGGGTCAGAGCCTTCCTCATTTCAACAGCCTATGAAGAGCCTGGTGCTCATGCAGGGCTCAGGAAAAATAAAATTAAAAAGAACACAGTCCTGAACATTGAACTCATAATTATCCAAACCACTGAAGAGAAAATTAGGGATGAGAAAAGAAGACAATGTATGCTGGGAGGGGAGAGCCTTGGAGAAAAGGATGTAAATTGTCTTGGAGCTCCAAATGAATTAACCTATAGATTATTTTAAAACTCAGCTGAGGAGTTGGAGACTATAGAAGCCTTGTTGCTCCCCTTACCCCAAATGTCCTTTTCCTGTCACCCATATCACTTCTTTCAAAGTTCAGATCATAAGCCAGAAAGAGAAAGACAAATACCATATGATATCACTTATATGTGGAATCTAAAATTTGATACAAATGAACTTATTTACAAAGCAGAAATAGACTCACAGATATAGAAAACAAACTTATGATTACCAAAGGGGAAAAGGAGTGGGGGAAGGATAAATTAGGAATTTGGGATTAGCAGATACAAACTACTATATATAAAATAAATAAATAATGAGGTCCTACTGTATATAGCACAGGGAACTATATTCAATATCCCATAATAAACCATAATGGAAAAGAATATATCTATATCTGTGTGTGTGTATATATATATATATATATATATATATATATGTATCTATATATATCTGAACCACTTTACTGTACACCAGAAAACTGACACAACATTGTAAATCAACTATACTTCAATTAAAAAAAGAATCAACAGAAAACCAAAAACAAACAAACCAAAAAACATAAGCAAGCTACTAAATGAAGACTTTTCTGACTATCCAGCCTACGGCAAATAACTCTTTTATGGCGTAATTTGTGTCAAGTTCTTAAAGTATTTGATTATTCATATAGTTTATTTCTACCCTCAAGAAGGGGGAATCAATTTGAAGTGGCAAAATAAATAAAAAATTGTATTTTATTTCGGTTACTTTGTTGCTTTCCTCATAGTGCCTGCCACAGTGAGCACAGAATATGTTAAATAAGAACACTGTTCCTTGATCATGTGTCCAATATCTGGCTGGGAGTTGTCTGATGGTCAGTTAAGACTTCAAAAAGAACAAGCATGTGACATCACTTGTCTTCTGACTACTGGGGGTGATGGGGCTGCTTTCTTGGAGAGGCAGTCTTGGACGACTTTTTTCGAAGCAGGCAAACACATAATATCACTACAACCCTTCCTTGTTTTATTTTTTCCCTTAACCTATCACCAGAAAACATATATTATATGCATTTCTTTTCTTTCTTTCTTTTTTTTTTTTTTTGTGGTACGCGGGCCTCTCACTGTTGCGGCCTCTCCCGTTGCGGAGCACAGGCTCCAGACGCGCAGGCTCAGCGGCCATAGCTCACGGGCCCAGCTGCTCCGCGGCATGTGGGATCTTCCCGGACCAGGGCTCGAACCCGTGTCCCCTGCATCGGCAGGCGGACTCTCAACCACTGCGCCACCAGGGAAGCCCGCATTTATTTTCTTTATTGGCTATCTCTTTTTTCATTCAGATAAGTGCTGGAATTTTTGCTCTTTTTTTGCCACGCTATATTCCTAGTGCATAAACATTTGTGAAATGAAAGAATGGAAGAAGATAACGAAAGAAGTTAAGTGAGAGGATAACATGGAAGAAATGGAGATGAGATGTGAAAGTGTGGTGGGACATTGCCTACCCTCTAAGTGACAAAGAGGGTTATATCTGATGATGAGAGGATTTGGGTAGCTCTTTAAGGGTCATGTAAAAGAGATGGTGAAATATGAAGGGGTAGGTGAAAGAGTTTTTCTCTATCCTCTTTGAATAATTCAGCCAATTCATATTTTGAGTTTGTAGGAGAATCTTTTATAGTCCACGTGGAAAACGAGCAAATCACAGAAAATTTTATGATGAAGTAAGACAAGAACGGATTTGTAATTCAAAACTAACACAGGAAAACAGAAATGCATGCTGTAATTTTTATTTAGTTTCCAATCAATAAATATAGTTGTCTTTTACATATAAACTGAACTTTTAGTTGCCATGAGTCCTATAAAAACAATATTTTTAATGACTGGTTCCTGCCCCTGTTTTTTCCTGCCTCATGATTTGAAAATGGGTGTTTTATTTTCTTCTCCTTTTCACATTTAACCTGGAATCCCTTCTCCATTCCCTGGCCTCCATTTCAGCATCAAGGGACTTATTATTGCAAAGTTAAAAAGCCATAAACAAGGGAAGTTCATAAAGCAAACTGCAACAGAAGAGCAGCTATCATCTTACCATCATAACCACTCTGAATTGCTGGGTGGTACCAGAAAGCTCACTGGCACATTAGCATATGGCAGTGGGAACCTGGTAATTCGGATAGATTAAAAGTTGGTATGGAATTGCCATTAGGCTTTCATCCAGTCCTGGCATGTGTGTGTGTGTGTGTGTGTGTGTGTGTGTGTGTGTGTGTGTGTGT
>NW_020837995.1:7002213-7081090 GCF_003676395.1 Aethalodelphis obliquidens
GTGTGTGTGTGTGTGTGTGTGTGTGTGTGTGTGTGTGTGTGTGTGTGGTGTGTGGTGTGTGGTGTGTGGTGTGCAAGGGCAGGAAAGGGGAAGGAAGTAAGAGAAGAGGAGAAGAGAGAAGCATGGTAAATCAATCCTAGGCTCTGCTAAGTTCATGTTTTAGTTATAAATGACCTGGAGGGGTCACAGCTCCATCTCTGTGACTTTTCTCTTTCTGTGGTTCTCAGTATTTTGTTGGCAGCTCCCTTTTCCTGAAACCCACCAAACTGATCGGTTGACTGGCTTTCCCCACTGTACTTCTTTATAAAAGGAGTATAAAAATCCCAGCGGAAAGAGTGGGATTCAAACTCCACTACGCATACAGCTTTCAAACATCCAAAGACAAGAAAAGAATGAGCAAAGGAGAAGTGGTGGTTGGAGTCAGGGGGAAAGAGGTGTCAAAGAGATGGTAGACCTTTTCTTCATTGTGACTTTGATGTAGACGTGTGCCCTGCATGCTTTGGGTTTAATATGAGAATCTTAGCATGTAACAATATCCTTAGAGTGTGTGATTATCTAGGGCAAGATGTCAACCAATCTGACTACATTGAACTGCTCCTTGAAGAAGGCACGGGTTGACAGTGTCAGAAAACATGGTAACCAACTTTCTCTTGACAGAGTCCTCAGCTGTAGGCTCAGATTAGGTGTCTGAGCTTGTAGTCAGGCCTCAGGGCAACTGAACTCATTTCCCCATCTGAATGTTGTCTGTGAAATCAAAAGCTGAAATTTATAGAGCTCCGTGAGCTGAAAATTATAGGGCACTGTGCCACACAGGAGACTTAGTTTCATGTTTATTTTTGGATTTGCAATTTCAAATTTAGTGAAGAATAAAAGATTCTTTACAAGATCATAGTGATTTGTTCCTTTCACACTCTTGGTGACAAATTTCTCATGGTTGGCAAATCCATTAACCCTTTGTGACTTAGATACAGAAACCTATGAACCAGATATAAGAGGTGTTAACAACAACATACACCCACCCAGCAACTCCCAACACAAAGAGGCAGGGATATTTCATCTTTGCAAGGAGTACATGAAGGTCCACAAGCAAAGAGCCCTAGATTGCATAAACTCAATGGCTTTCCTCCTACCTGCCTCATGTCCCTGGGATAGGGTAGAGAAGGGACTTTTTTTTCTTGGTCCCTTCTGACCTCAGCTGTGGAAGCCTCTGATGTCTTTTCCTGGCCTACTTCCTCTTCCATCTGGGCCTATCACTGCATTTTTGCATGCCACTTCAATGACTCCATCGTGCCTGCAATAACACTCAACCACTTCTCTCCATTACTTCCCTTGTATTTGAAAACAAGAAAGAGCTCAACCTTATCTGGGCTTGGGCAATACAAACATTTTAGCACAGCAAATGAAGTATCTAAATGTGTTAGGAGATATTTTACTTCCTAGCTAAATGTTAAGGATTGTACCACATGGAAGTGAAATGTGCATGGCCAGGGAGGTTAGGAAAACAACCCCAAAGGGGTTGACAGAAAGGGTGACAGAAGGGAGGGTGGTGGTGGTTACCATCCACAAGGCACTGGCTCTAGGTGATACCTGCTATGCTCTGCCATCAACATGGGGCTCCAGGAGAAAGGAGATCCTTTAGATAGCCTTAGCAACCATGCTCTCTGTCCTCAAGATCATTGAGGATGAGTAAGAGTTTATCTAACCCCGAGTCCTAATGATGAACCCATCAGACATATTCTAAACTGCAAGGGGTTATGCCATTTGCACCAACAAACCTGAGCCTTGGTGTCCATCCACGCTGATAAAATAAGAAAGATTATCTTTTCCTTTTTTCCTCTTCCCCTGCTTCTCCTCTGCTTCCTCTCAGGGCTATCCCTCTCACAACCCGCTCTATTCACTTCATGGGCTGCTGGAAGGATTGGGAGCAGGTAGTGATAATGAGAGTAACAGCAATTGCTGTCTTTTACTGTGTACATTTTGTGTGCTAGACACTAATATTTCCACTTCAATCTTCAAACATGCTTGGGATGAGAGCATGTTATCTTCACCTACCCATAAGAAAATCAAGAATGAGAAGAGTTAAGAAACTACCAAGAAAATAAAGTTAGCAGTGGTGGGCACCTCTAAAGGCCATGCCTTTACTAACTAAGCTACATTACATCTTTTCATTCATAAAGCATTATATAGATGGTTGGTATTGGTTACAGTTCTTAAGCCCTTTGCAACCCTAACCCTGTAGTTGTAAATTTTCCTTGATGCCCTACGATATACCTGAGCCAGGATGTTTAGGAAAGACACCTGATAGGTTAGGTGACAGGCCATTCATAGATCCCCTTTGACAGGGACCTATGAATCTCTTCCTTTAGCTCCCCTGACTTCCAAATTTCCAGTGGGATTTAAAGAGAAAAGGAGGTGCTGAATAACACTTGTTAATTCTCCTGTTCACACTTTCTGGTGTCTCAGTCTCTCTGATGGCAAGTATCTTGGCTCAAATAGTAATAAATAAATTTTATATATAGGACAGAGTTTACAAAGGTCTTTCATATCCACATTTCAACTTCCATCCAACTTGCAAGATAATAATTATTATGCCAATTTTACAAATGAGAAAATTAATCTGCTCAAGGGGCAATAAGTTGTATCCCAAAAGTCTGTAAGTATTTTCCAATTATAAACATCTCCCATAATTAGGGTGGCTTATATGCCCCAGTTTGCCTGGTTGCACCAGCATAATTCTCTCTCAAAAGTGTCCTAGTTTGAGGGATAAGTTATACTATAAACCTATCCTAAAGCATAGAATTAAATCAGAATTTCACTTGCAACTAGCAAATTGTGATAACATGGTGAGTTATACCTTGGGTCATAAGGGATACAGTGTGCTTCTCTTGCATAGGAGTAATTCCTTGAGGAAGGTGGATATTTGGGGCACCAATAACTTTTTAAAAACTCTTTCCACCTGTAAGTGAAAGCTTCCCTAGGTCAACCACTCAATGTTTCTTTCTCAGCCTCAGCTGTGCCGTAGAATCACTTGGTGAGTCTTTTAAAATCAGGGCTGCCTCAGTTCCACCCAGGACCAGTTAATCCAGGACTTCAGGGGTGAAGCCTGGGAAATGGCATTTTCCAAAAATTCTCCAGACAGAGCTTTTGACAGCACAGCCAGAAGTGATGATTGGCGCATGTGAACAAACACAAGTACAATGGTGAAATATGTCAGACCCATGGGGAGGGCACCACAAGAGAGATCAGAGTCAGGAGGGGGATGCTGTCAAGGAGGGGAAAAGAAAGATATTGTTGGCTACCTTTTCTATATTATGAAACTTGCATATGTTTATCTTGACTTAATGAAGTGCTGTTGTTAAAAAAGTACTTTGTTTTGTTGAATAGGTATTGTCTGGTCTTCAATTTCAATACTTGTCTGTCTCCCACTTTATTTAGATCTGTTGCAGCCTCTTATTTACTATGTATGTGTGTTGGGGAGTTACAATGGGATAGGATTATTTAGAAGGAATTGTGTATGAAAGTAAAGCTTATTTCTATTAGCATCATGTCTTCCAAGGGATAAAACCTTTTTTTATTTTACTTATTTCAGAATATGCTCACTGAGAAAAGAGAAAGACACTCCCATTGTGCAGAGAAAGACATGGGGTCACAGAGAGGTTAGGGCTGAGCCGTGGGTCAGGCAGTGAGTCAATCAAGACCCTGAATTAGCAGTCAAATTTTCTAAGCATTTTCTAATGCTATGTGAAAATTCAGGCATGACGAAAAAGGAATTTCACTATTTTCCCGATTCACATGAGTATTTTTAAAGCAGAGTATTATTAGGCCTATCTTATGGTTATTTATTGCAATAAATGTTTATTTTCCTTTGAAATGCGCTAAATCATATCCTAATGTTTTTGCTATAATTTTTCGATCAAAAGAAAATAACATTTCAGTTGATGTAATTTCAATATGCTGGGGGCTCAGTCTCCTGTTTCAGGCCCGGTCCAGAACCGGTGCCTGGAGATGCAAGAGGCCAGGCCAGGGACTTGTTCTTTCTTGGTGAAGATCACTACAGTGTAGAATGGCTGAATTCTTTACTGACAACTCCAACTAACTTAAATTCTTTCCTTTAGTTTTTTTTTGCGTGTAAATAATATTTAGTCCATCCTAAGATTCTCTTCCAAGAGGTCATTTCTCAGCATCTCCCCACACTGTAACCCTCTCCAAACTCCAATTTTAAGTCTAATTCTTCAGTCTCTCCTCCTTCTTCCCTGATGATTTGCCCTCATTTTCTCTGGGGAAAGAAGGACACATAGAAATGAGCAAGGAACTTTAAATACTATATACCCAGTAGATGCTTTACCCCAAATTCTAACTCACTATACCAGCCATTGGTGGGTTTAGGAGAAGGGAGGGAGACACAGTATGTCCAGGCAGGAACTTCTACTGGTCTTCAATCAGTTATGGTTAAGAGTGGAGAAAATAAGTGAGGAATAGGACTCTTGGGTTCCTTCTTTCATGGCACTGATTATTCAGATACATGTAAAGCATTAAGTTCAGGGCCATTCCTTAGACCCAGAATCTGGGGTCTCAGCCTATATAAAATAATAATGTATAATATTATTTCAAGCAGGGGTAGGAAAATAGCCCTCAGAATTTTGTTCCCTCAGACTGCCAAACCAGCAGAAATAAAAATTAAATCTAGAGAGGGTCTTTAATAGCCACAATTCCTGCCCATGTTTCTCTCTAGGAATCTTTAGTGGTTTCACACTGGATAGAAGAGATAATTCTACTTTAGATATCCATCACAGAGATCTTGCCATGCTACTGGAAATAAGTCCTGAACCACTTGATAGCAGATCTAAGTCACTGAAAGTTCCAAATGGTATAAGAAGTCTGGGAAAATCAGACCAGGTGCTGATATCCTCATGAAATTGAACATAACCTCAAAAATTACTGGACATAAAATAATGTTGGTTAAAAAAATGGGAAATGGGGGCTTCCCTGGTGGCGCAGTGGTTGAGAATCCGCCTGCCGATGCAGGGGACACGGGTTCATGCCCCGGTCCGGGAAGATCCCACGTGCCGCGGAGCGGCTAGGCCCGTGAGCCATGGCCGCTGAGCCTGCGCATCCGGAGCCTGTGCTCCGCAATGGGAGAGGCCACAACAGTGAGAGGCCCGCGTACTGCAAAAAAAATAAATGGTAAATGGAAGTAGGGTGGGGATTGGAGTCTGGGAAAGAGGGCTGAAAAAGGAAGTAATTGTAAAGTTTGCTGTGAAATGTTCCCTGGTCCTCCTGGTAAATCCAGATGGGTGTCCTGAAGGAGGAGGGCTAGATGAGTACTTTTGAGCTACCTTTCAAATCATAAGGATGATATTTAAGTGAACAAGAAATGAAAGACTCTAGACCTGAGAATAACCGAGGAAGTATGCAGAAGTGAAAGAGCAGAGAGCCATCAGCATACCAGTTTTAAGGTGATGTAGACTTATTCTTCTTCACATGTGTACCTGTCTCCTTTGTAAGCCTCTCAAGGGCTGCGACTGTTCACCTTTATGCTTGACACATAATAGAAGTTTAATAAACAGTTGTTCAATAAAGAAATACACGATTAGACAAATGGATGAGGGTATGAATGAAGTCATAAATGGAGGCGTTTACTATAAGCGGCCCTACGAGCAGCCTTGGCCATGAGTTTAGGACTGTTGTTTGTGACCTCTCAGCTTCCTCTGCCCAACCATACAGCTCACGATGCTATTTCAGAGCATTCTGCCACCAGCAGATGATGCTTGCTTTTGGTCTTTTGAAGGAAGACTGCAGTGAATAGTTATACTGACTTTAAATTTAGCAGCATTGGGCAAGAATAGAAATGTTCTAATCCTGCCTCCTCCAACGGAATGTGAATTGCGGTCAGAGTAATATGTTTTTGCCTCCTGTGATTTAGATCAAATTTCATAGGCCAGACAGGGCGTAGGGAGCCAGGCTGCAGCAGCCGTTCTCCCTGGTAAACAGTGTCACACCTCTGTTGGATGGCCCAGGGCACCATGTGTGCCCTGGCGTTAGAGATGCCTCGCCAGGGCTTGTCTGCTCTCCCTGCCTTGTTTCTCTGCCCAGTGTTCATGTGGCGCTTGGCTTCCTATTCATAGAACTGGGCAGAGCAGTGATGGGCAGGTGTGAGAGGCGTACACACATGTGCCCAGAGACGGCTGCCCCAGAAAAATACATGCAGGGCCTGGATGTGACTCAGAGTTTTATGTCTCCACTTCTCATAAGAAAAAAGTTCACTAGCTCTAAAACTTCCTCAGCAGGGCTGAGTTGGCCTACCAGGACAATACTATCTGGTGGGCCATTCTAGCTCTATAAAGCAGACTGGGGAAGATGTCGGAATGGCTCGTCTGTAGGCAGAAGCCAGCAGGAAAATCTGCCTTCTTTCATAGGCCACTAAGGAAATAGTTGATACTGGATTGAACACTATTATGTCTCTGCCACCATATGGGCTCAACATCTTGGCTTTGAAACAGATGGGTCATTTCACCTGTTGTGCTTCAGTCATAGAATTCTATGTCAAACGAGGGAGTAAAGGGTTTTTATACTCAGAGAAACATATCGTGGATTTTTCAGTCTTCCAGAGGGCTCTCCTCCAATTTCACCTTCCCACTTACCTTGACAGCACTATTTAAAGATACGATAACTGGCTAATTAAATGCCTTTTAGGAACAAGAATTAGTATATAGACCTAGAAAAATACATTTCAGAAGAAAGGAGAAAAGAAAGCAAATGGGAATTTTAAGAGGGAGCAAAAATAAAATTTAACTGATCTATATCAGTTTTGTTGAACTGAGACTATGCATTTCAAGGAATGCTGACAAGAATAAGATAAGGATTCTTCACTAATTTCCTTTTTATCCATGTAACAATCCATATCAGGGAAAAAAACACCTCGATTTTCTAAGTCACAGATATTCAGCCTATGAAAATATTAAGATCTTATCAAAGTTTAGCTGAGGTTCATCAAGGAAAACAAAGAGCCATCCCCCACTTAGGTTCTCTTGATGGTACACTTAGCAGTAGCTTAACATATTGAGTCTAAAATTGCCTCACCAAAAATTCTATTCTTGACTGTATTATTAACAAACATGTGCTGAGAATATTCATCAGATGACCAGATTAATTCAGACAGTGGGGAAGTTAATGCCCAGACTCTACACACAATATTTAAAGTAAGAGTCACATCATATGTTAGCTTTCTCTTTTGTGCTCAGTCTTTGAATTTTCTGATTTATTATTAAATTAGGCTAATCCTTTATTAATTATCTTTAGTTGGTAAGATTTCTTAGTTTGCAAATTTAAAATACTTTGATTTAACTAACTGAATAAGCATTTTAAAACTAGCTCTCGTAATTGATCATGGGTACTGAATTGTTCCTTCTCTTTATTTTTTCTTTGACTTCCTTTTCCTTATCGAATGTTTTTCCTCCAAACAGGTGGATTTTTTGGTTGTTGTTGATGTTTTTCTCTTTAAATACTCTGTGAGGCTTATTTTCTAATACTTTCTAAGTCTGACTAGCTCTCATATTGGTAAACTACATATAGTAGATGAGATATATGACACCTGCTAATAACTTTCTGTTCTACTGTTCAGTGAAAAAATTGTACTTGTTTTAATCAAGAATTATCCCACAGTTAGAGCTCTCAGAAAGCTATTTGTTTACTGCAGAATAAGACATGTGGTCTGTACTATCAGCAAAACATTCTAAGTGGTTTGTGGTACTGGTGAAAAAATAACAGAGCCCTTTTTTCAAAGTCCTTCAGAACTTTTTTTTAATTAAAAATTTTTTTTATTGAAGTATACTTGATTTACAGTATCATGTTAGTTTCAAGTGTATGGCACAGAGGCCTTCAGAACTTTAACATCTCATAAGGTCAGTTAAACTCTTAAATGTGAATCCGGAAGATCAGATGCATTGACCTCTTGGCTGTTGTAGACTGGGGTGTTATCAAGAGCCTTGCCACCCAAACAGAAACTTATTTTCTCTGTCAGTAGGAACAGTCACTGCAGCCACTCCCTATGGCGAGCGCTGAGGAAACTCAGGATGTGAAAACACGGGATACTGGCCCCGGATAGGCTAAGGTGCATATCAAAGGAATGATTTCAGTGAGCCTAGACTCTTGCATCTTCCCATATATAGATAAGCTCTAAATTCCTTAAATTGAGATATTTGGCTTTCCTTTAATTAACAATAATCTTTTTACACATAGACTACCTGCCCATTGTTGTAAAACTTCTATATAACATGGCTCCCTACTTCGCCTCCTCAGAGCAGTTCACTCAGGGTTACTTGAGATGCTGCCTCCTGGGCTTGTAGTCCTAAAAGTTCCCACTGAATAAAAAATAACCCTCAAGGGCTTCCCTGGTGGCGCAGTGGTTGAGAGTCCGCCTGCCGATGCAGGTGACACGGGTTCGTGCCCCGGTCTGGGAAGATCCCACATGCTGTGGAGCGGCTAGGCCCATGAGCCATGGCCACTGAGCCTGCATGTACGGAGCCTGTGCTCTGCAACGGGAGAGGCCACAACAGTGAGAGGCCCGCGTACCGCAAAAAAATAAATAAATAAATAACCCTCAGGTGCATGCTTCTGTGTGATACTGTCTGTATAGCTTTGCTTTTACCATTTGTCCTAGGGTTCTCTCCATCCGTATTCTTTTTTTTTCTTTACTTCTTAAAATTTTTTTCTTAATAATTACCTTAATAACTTTATTTTATTTTATCTTCTTTCTTTCTTTCTATTTTTTCTCCCTTTTATTCTGAGCTGTGTGGGTGAAAGCTCTTGGTGCTCCAGCCAGGCATCAGGGCTGTGCCTCTGAGGTGGGAGAGCCAACTTCAGGACACTGGTCCACAAGAGACCTCCCAGCTCCACCTAATATCAAATGGTGAAAATCTCCCAGAGATCTCCATCTCAACGCCAAGACCTAGCTTCACTCAACGACCAGCAAGCTACAGTGCTGGACACCCTATGCCAAACAACTGGCAAGACAGGAACATGACCCCATCCATTAGCACAGAGGCTGCCTAAAATCATAATAATGCCACAGACATCCCAAAACACACCAACAGACGTGGACATGCCCATCAGAAAGACAAGATCCAGCCTCATCCACCAGAACACAGGCACTATCCCCTCCACCAGGAAGCCTACACAACACACTGAAGCAACCTTAGCCACTGGGGGCAGACACCAAAAACAACGGGAACTACAAACCTGCACCATGCACAAAGGAGACCCCAAACACAGTAAGTAAAGCAAAATGAGAAGACAGAGAAATACACAGCAGATGAAGGAGTAAGGCAAAAACCCACCAGACCTAACAAATGAAGAGGAAATAGGCAGTCTACCTGAAAAAGAATTCAGAATAATGATAGTAAAGATGATCCAAAATCTTGGAAACAGAATACAGAAAATACAAGAAACGTTTAACAAGGACCTAGAAGAACTAAAGAGCAAACAAACAAGGATGAACACAATAAATGAAATTAAAAATTCTCAACAAGGGTTCAATAGCAGAATAACTGAGGCAGAAGAACGGATAAGTGACCTGGAAGACAAAATAGTGGAAATAACTACTGCAGAGCAGAATAAAGAAAAAAGAATGAAAAGAACTGTGGACAGTCTCAGAGACCTCTGGGACAACATTAAATGCACCAGCATTCGAATTATAGGGGTCCCAGAAGAAGAAGAGAAAAAGAAAGGGACTGAGAAAATATTTGAACAGATTATAGTTGAAAACTTCCCTAATATGGGAAAGGAAATAGTTAATCAAGTCCAGGAAGCATAGAGAGTCCCACACAGGATAAATCCAAGGAGAAACATGCCAAGACACATATTAATCGAACTTTCACAAATTAAATACAAAGAAAAAATATTAAAAGCAGCAAGGGAAAAACAACAAATAACATGCAAGGGAACCCCCATAATGTTATCGGGTGATCTTTCAGCAGAAACTCTGCAAGCCAGAAGGGAGTGGCAGGACATTTTTAAAGTGATGAAAGGGAAAAACCTACAACTGAGATTACTCTACCCAGCAAGGATCTCATTCAGATTTGTCGGAGAAATTAAAATCTTTACAGTCAAGCAAAAGCTAAGAGAATTCAGCACCACCAAACCAGCTTTACAACAAATGCTAAAGGAACTTCTCTAGGCAGGAAAAAAAAGAGGAGGAAAAGACCTATAAAAACAAACCCAAAATAATTAAGAAAATGGTAATAGGAACATACATATCGATAATTACCTTAAATGTAGCTGGATTAAATGCTCCAACCAAAAGACATAGACTGGCTGAATGGATACAAAAACAAGGCCTGTATATATGCTGTCTACAAGAGACCTACTTCAGAAATAGGGACACATACAGACTGAAAGTGAGGGGATGGAAAAAGATATTCCATGCAAATGAAATCAAAAGAAAGCTGGAGTAGCAATCCTCATATCAGACAAAATAGACTTAAAAAAAAAGACTATTACAAGAGACAAAAAAGGACACTACATAATGATCAAGGGATCAATCCAAGAAGAAGATATGACAAATATAAATATTTATGCACTCAACATAGGAGCACCTCAATACATAAGGGAAATACTAACAGCCATAAAAGGGGAAATCAACAGTACACAATCATAGTAGGGGACTTTAACACCCCACTTTCACCAATGACAGATTATCCAAAATGAAAATAAAAAGGAAACACAAGCTTTAAATGATATATTAAACACAATGGACTTAATTGATATTTATAGGATATTCCATCCAAAAACAACAAAATACACATTCTTCTCAAGTGCTCAAGGAACATTCTCCAGGATAGATCATATCTTGGGTCACAAATCAAGCCTTGGTAAATTTAAGAAAATTGAAATCATATCAAGTATCTTTTCCAACCACAACACTAGGAGACTAGATATCAATTACAGGAAAAAATCTGGAAAAAATACAAACACATGGAGGCTAAACAATATGCTACTTAATCACCAAGAGATCACTGAAGAAATCAAAGAGGAAATCAAAACATACCTATAAACAAATGACAATGAAAACACGATGAGCCAAAAGCTATGGGACACAGCAAAAGCAGTTCTAAGAGGGAAGTTTTTAGCACTTCAATCCTACCTTAAGAAACAAGAAACATCTCAAATAAACCACCTAATCTTACACCTAGAGCAATTAGAGAAAGAACAAAATAACCTCAAAGTTAGCAGAAGGAAAGAAATCATACAGATCAGATCAGAAAAAAATCAAAAAGAAATGAAGGAAACAATAGCAAAGATCAATAAAACTGAAAGCTGGTCTTTGAGTAGATAAACAAAATGATAAACCATTAGCCAGACTCATCAAGAAAAAAAGGGAGAAGACTCAAATCAATAGGGTTAGTAATGAAAAAGGAGAAGTAACAATTGACACTGCAGAAATACAAAGGATCATGAGAGATTACTGCAAGCAACTCTATGCCAATAAAATGGACAACCTGGAAGAAATGGACAAATTCTTAAAAGTGCACAACCTTCTGAGACTGAACCAGGAAGAAATAGAAAATATGAACAGACCAATCACAAGCACTGAAATTGAAACTGTGATTAAAAATCTTCCAACAAAGAAAAGCCCAGGACCAGACGGCTTCACTGGCGAATTCTATCAAACATTTACAGAAGAGCTAACACCCATCCTTGTCAAACTCTTACAAAATATAGCAGAGGGAGGAAAACTCCCAAACTCATTCTACGAGGCCACCATCACCCTGATACCAAAACCAGACAAAGATGTCACAAAAAAAGAAAACTATAGGCCAAAATCACTGGTGAACATAGATGCAAAAATCCTCAACAAAATACTAGCAAACAGAATCCAACAGCACAATAAAAGGATCTTACACCATCATCAAGTGGGGTTTATCCCGGGAATGCAAGGATTCTTCAATACACGCAGATCAATCAATGTGATACACCATATTAACAAATTGAAGGAGAAAAAGCATATGATCATCTCAATAGATGCAGAGAAAGCTTTGACAAAATTCAACACCAATTTATGATAAAAACCCACCAGAAAGTAGTCATAGAGGGAAATTTCCTCAACATAATTAAGACCATATATGACAAACCCACAGCCAACATCATCCTCAATGGTGAAAAACTGAAACCATTTCCACTAAGATCAGGAAGAAGACAAGGTTGCCCACTCTCATCACTATTATTCAACATAGTTTTGGAAGTTTCAGCCACAGCAATCAGAGAAGAAAAAGAAATAAAAGGAATCCAAATCGGAAAAGAAGAAGTAAAGCTGTTACTGTTTGCAGATGACATGATACTTTACGTAGAGAATCATAAAGATGCTACCTGAAAACTGCTAGAGCTAATCAATGAATCTGGTAATGTAGCAGGATATAAAATTAATGCACAGAAATCTCTTGCATTCCTATACACTAATGATGAAAAATCTGAAAGGGAAATTAAGAAAACCCTCCCATTTACCATTGCAACAAAAAGAATAAAATATCTAGGTATAAGCCTACCTAAGGAGACAAAAGACCTGTATGCAGAAAATTATAAGACACTGATGAAAGAAATTAAAGATGATACAAATAGATGGAGAGATATACCATGTTCTTGGATTGGAAGAATACACATTGTGAAAATGATTCTACTACCCAAAGCAATCTACAAATTCAATGCAATCCCTATCAAACTACCACTGGCATTATTCACAGAACTAGAACAAAACATTTCACAATTTGTATGGAAACACAAAAGACCCCGAATAGCCAAAGGAATCTTGAGAACAAAAAACGGAGCTGGAGGAATCAGCCTCACTGACTTCAGACTATACTACAAAGCTACAGTCATCAAGACAGTATGGTACTGGCACAAAAACAGAAATATAGATCAATGGAACAGTATAGAAAGCCCAGAGATAAACCCACGCACATATGGTCACCTTATTTTTGATAAAGGAGGGAAGAATATACAGTGGAGAAAAGACAGTCTCTTCAATAAGTGGTGCTGGGAAAACTGGACAGCTACATGTAAAAGAATGAAACTAGAACACTCCCTAACACTATACACAAAAATAAACTGAAAATGGATTAAAGACCTAAATGTAAGGTCAGAAACTATCAAACTCTTAGAGGAGAATATAGGCAGAACACTCTATGACATCAATCACAGCAAGATCCTTTTTTGACCCACCTCCTAGAGAAATGGAAAGAAAAACAAAAATAAACAAATGCAACCTGATGAAACTTAAAAGCTTTTGCACAGCAAAGGAAACCATAAACAAGATGAAAACACAACCCTCAGAATGGGAGAAAATATTTTCAAATGAAGCAACTTACAAAGGATTAATTTCCAAAATTTACAAGCAGCTCATGCAGCTCAATACCAAAAAAAACAAACAACCCAATTCAAAAATGGGCAGAAGACCTAAACAGACATTTCTCGGAAGTAGATATAAAGATTGCCAACAAACAATGAAAGAATGCTCAACATCATTAATCATTAGAGAAATGCAAATCAGAACTACAATGAGATATCATCTCACACCGGTCAGAATGGTCATCATCAAAAAATCTACAAACAATAAATGTTGGAGAGGATGTGGAGAAAAGGGAACACTCTTGCACTATTGGTGGGAATGTAAATTGATACAGCCACTATGGAGGACAGTATGGAGGTTCCTTAAAAAACTAAAAGTAGAACTACCATACGACCCAGCAATCCCACTACTGGGCATATACCTTGAGAAAACCATAATTCAAAAAGGGTCATGTACCAAAACGTTCATTGCAGCTCTATTTACAATAGTCAGGACATGATAGCAACCTAAGTGTCTATCAACAGATGAATGGATAAAGAAGACGTGGCACATATATACAATGGAATATTACTCAGCCATAAAATGAAACGAAATTAAGTTATTTGTAGTGAGGTGGATGGACCTAGGGTCTGTCATACAGAGTGAAGTAGGCCAGAAAGAGAAAGACAAATACCGTATGCTAACACATATATATGGAGTCTAAGAAAGAAACAAAAAAAATAGGTCATGAAAAGCCTAGGGGCAAGATGGGAATAAAGACACAGACCTACTAGAGAATGGACTTGAGGATATGGGGAGGGGGAAGGGTAAGCTGTGACAAAGTGAGAGAGTGGCATGGACATATATACACTACCAAACATAAAATAGCTAGCTAGTGGGGAGCAGTCGCATAGCACAGGGAGATCAGCTCGGTCCTCTGTGACCACCTAGATGAGTGGGATAGGGAGGGTGGGAGGGAGACGCAAGGGGGAAGAGATATGGGGATACATGTATATGTATAACTGATTCACTTTGTTATAAAGCAGAAACTAACAAACCATTGTAAAGCAATTATACTCCAATAAAATGTTTAAAAAACAAAGAACAAAAAAACATAACCCTCAAAAAAAAAAAACAACAGTCAAAATACTTCCATGAATGTGTGTGTCATTAACAGAAGCTTTTCAGATGTCTAATGAGAGAGTCAGAAGGATATTCTCTCTGGATTATCCTGCACTACCCCCACACACTAGATTATATTGTAAGGACATGTGGTTTGGGTTAAGTATGGGAATTACTCTTAGAATCAATTCCAAGTGCCGCTTATTGACTTGGAAATATATGGCTGATTTAATGCAATCCATGATCATTCTAATGTGGCAGATATAAACACTCCTGGAAGAAGCTCACATTATTAGAGTTATGTACTACATAGGCAAGTCTGAGGTTCACAGCAGTCAGGAGATACTTAAGATGACAGATATTGATGCCTGAGGTCACTCTAGTGTCATCAGGGTTTGTAAAATCATCAGCTTTATCATAATTTGAAAACAGGTTTAAGGAGATATACACACACACACGTACGTCTTGTAGGTATCCACTAAAGAAAAACAGACCAAGGCCAATGAAATTAATCCATTGCCATCCTGTTGGCTAGCCCTACCTGCTACAGAAGCTGAGATTCTTTTCCTCAGCTGGGCTGCCAATGGGTTTAAGCCCCAGGAGATCTATGATTGCACCATGATTCACTGACTCTACAGAAGACAGACTGGCTCCTTCATCTCTGCCCTGAGGCTTCAGCTCAGGATCTTGGTCTCTCTTCCCTCTTAGCAAAGACAAAAGGGCGACAATAAGCATAAGGAGTCAGATAAAAACAAGACTCGTTAAGAATTTCAATATTTGAACTAAAGATTTGAAAAAAGAAAACAGGCAGGAGAAGGCACATGAGCAAAGGAGAATGTTTCCAAATAGAGGTTATAGGGTTTATTTTAATGAGACCTCAATGATCTTCCGGAAATTTAATAGGAAACTTTATTCTAATTGGTTTAATTGAGCTACGTTTGAGAAGTCTTGAAACTGGGAATTAATGAACAGGAAAATAAAATCTATTCAAAACTTTGGAACTTATGAAATTATTTTTCTAGTTACAGGAAAGTAACTGTTTTGAATAATATGTAACAGAATTTGGGGAATCTTTTTGTCTTGCTGTGTTCCTTTTTAAGGCATCCTGCTTACCCCAGGAGAAGAGGCTGGTGAGCTTCTTTATTGTGGACATTAAAAGCTTTTACTTAACTATGTGTGAAAAATAAGGAATGGTCTCTATTCTCTCAAGAGCTTATCAGGGAGACAGACCTATAGAAATAAAGGAGCGAAAGGAAGAAATGTGAGTATTAGTGGAGGTCAAAGCAGGGGTGGGAAGGAGGGCTCTAGGTAATTTTATCTAAAAGCTATTTACCAACGATCAGCTTTCCAAATGACAATATCACTCAGTTTACTTTTCTTCTATTTCCTTTTGGTAAGTCAGGTTTACTTTACCTTCCTAATTGACGCTTAAGGAATATTGCTCTAGTCTCTGTTCCCAGATCTATGTTATAGTTGAATACTGAAGGGTGGAGAGAGGGGGCAAATTGAGTGGCATACAAAGATATATTAATAAGCATAAAGTTTTGAATATGAATAATTTATATTAATATTTTCTTCATTAATTTGTTCAGTTTTAAAGAGAAATATATTCATAAGAATTTTCATATTCAAGAACATGATTTCCAGAAATATATTCTTACTGAGTATATCATATCTGTTAAATAAATATTGGTCCAAGGGAACCATGATACAAATTAGGCTAATCAGAGTTCTTCCCTGGGAACAACTGAAGGTCAACAGCCCAGGGCTGTGAAGTTCAGAGAACAGATTTGGCAAAGACGAAAGCTGTCTTGCTTCTCTGTCTATAGACTAAAGCAGAATAGGAATAGGCAGAAATGGATGAGGTATTGCCATTCAGGCTGCTATAACAGAATACCATAGACAGAGGAGCTTATAAGCAATAGAAATTTATTCCTCACAGTTTTGGAAGCTGGGAAGTGCAAAATCAAGGTGCCAGCAGATCTGGTGTCTGGCAGGGGGTTGTTTGTTTCCTGGTTCATAGACAGCCATTTTTATTGTGTCCTCATATGGCAGAAGGGCAAGGGAGCTCTCTTGAGCCTTTTTTATAAGGGACTAATCCCAGTCATAAGGGCTCTGCCCTCATGATCTAATTGCCTAAATCCCATCTTCAAATATCCTCATATTCAGAATTAGGTCTTAACATATGAATTTGGGGGAGATATAAGCAATTAGCCCATAGCAGATATGGAGAGAAAGGTGGACATGGAGGGGATAAATTTGAGACCCTAGTTCTAGTAGTTAGTCTTTAATTTGATTCTTTGAGTTTATAAGAACTGTGAAAGATCTGAAATTTTACCCCCTTTGCAAGCTAACAATTTGGCCTGCCATAGTCTCATGGTTGCTAAGTAGAAGGCATGAACCTCTTGGTTCAGAGACAAAGGACTATTAGTCACACTCACAACAGCAGCTGGAATATCAGCATTTCCTTGTACTCATTCCTCGAGTTCCATTTCCCATTTGGTGATGTGAAGAGGACAAAGTAACACTTGCACACACAGTGAGTTGCATTATGGAAGAGAAACCCTGAGCTTAGGGAACTCAGACCTTTTATAGTGGGGAGTAAGCCTGCTTGCCCTTTGTTTCAGAGTGAGACACTAGCTCTTCACTATACAAACATCCTTGAAAAAGTCCAGCAAAAAGACACTCACTGCCACCGCTTACAAGACATGCAGAAACCTGAGATAGCAATGAAGAATTGTCGCCCATCAGAGATACCCCTGTATCCTTTTCAGCTCTGTGAGTTTATACCTTTACCTTAAGCTAGTCACACTGTGTTTATGTCACTAACACACAGTGTGACAGTAGGGATCCCCCTTTTTAATGGTCCCTCCCACTCTACTATGAAATCAGAGTGATACAGGTTTATTATAAAATAAATATTTGAACATACTTTTCAAATGAAAATTATTTGAAAGTATAAGATAAGCAATCCATTTAAAATTATATGTGGGATATTACCTGGATCTAAGTTTGGGATCAGTTTTCATTTCACAGCAGTTGACTAGACTCTTCGTATTTCTTTTTTCATGGGGTGACAAAACAAAGCACATATTTTGGGTTATAGAAAATATATATATTTTTTTGCGGTATGCGGGCCTCTTCCCGGACTGGGGCACGAACCCGTGTCCCCTTCATCGGCAGGCGGATTCTCAACCTCTGCACCACCAGGGAAGCCCTAGAAAATATTTTTAGTGGTATCAACTGTAGTTCTCAACTGACCTGGGGTCTTGTAGAAAGGAAACTATGAAACTGGTACTGGTGTTTGCTAGGATCCCCTGCCTTCTCCTTCTAATGGACCTCCATTTCTTATGTGTTCCTATTCATAAGACCTCACTCTAAGTTAACTGCTAACTGATCTCATTAATACATTATCTGTATAAAACATTTAAGACAAATACACTGCCAGGGAAAAGTACTTATATCGTAATATAAAATTCTATAGGAATGCAAAGTCTTTAGGAAGGAATCAAAAGAAACACTAACAGTGGCATCATAAGAGACGTCAGGTGGCTAGTTAAGGATTAGAGAAAGCTAAGAATCATCTAAATCATACCATTTCAGATAGCTATTTTAAGGCCACCAGATAGGGTTTACCCCTAGGGGAAATAGGTCCTACTTCTGTTCCTGGTGATTAGACTTCTCTTTCTGGTGGACTATCCATGTCTATATTTCAAGCACCTAACACAGTGTCTGACACATAAAAAGTGTTTAGTAAGCACTGTTTAAGAAATGAAGATAAGTCACTACAGGCAAACATACCGAAATAAAGTGGTAGTCAGCTCATCAAGGTCATGTGCTTACTCATCCAGTTTTTAGGAAACTGAACGAATTGACACAGGCAACAACTCACAAATAATCAAGATAATCATGCTTGAATTAATGTTCATGCAAATCATCATCTAAAGGAAAACTTTGGCTAAAGAATTTACTTAAGGGAGATTTTCTTGCTCCCAGTTGAATCTCCTAGCAACGAATGAGAGTCCTTTTCCCTTCATTTGCACGTACATGTGTGCATGCTGTATTTGCAGGATGGGGAGAAGATGGGGGAAGTGGAGAGGACATCCAACCACCTCCATGGCTTCTCCCCTCTAAGGAAAGCTGTTTCTTCCATCAACGGCTGGTGGCAGACTTCTCCATATCCATTTGCCATGGAAAGGCGAGCGGCTGGAATGTAAAGCCTGGACTTAGCCTGAGAAAATAAACTCCCATCTAAGGACAGATGTGAGGTTTCCAGTCCTTAACTGCCCTGGAAACATCATTTCACCCTGTGTTTGCCTTTGTGTTTAGAAATGTGGAGGAATGTATACGTCAAACTGTTGCTTGCTGTGGGCATCTTTCCTCCTCTTCCCTGCTGAGACTAAGTATATGAGGTCAAAGAGAGCGAGCTATGGGTAAATTCAGGATTATTCTATAAAGTCATATAGATAATTCGTAAAAGCATCATTTTGTCTATATTGTGGATAAGAGTCAGTGTTCTCACTGTTGGGAAATGAAACTACAATTGCGAAAGGGGTAAGGCTGGAAAGAACCCTGTGGCATTGGATTGGAATTGGAGTTACCATTATGAACCCATAATTTTATATATAGAAATAGATATACATGGATTTGTAGCTATGTCTGCTGAGAGGGCATAGCAGCAAAAACAATAAGTATACCTAATGGTCATATTTTGGTTTCTAAATATCATTCTTCACTAAAAGGAATAGGGTCCTTGAGAAATGTTTGATTCCAGGCTTGTGGCATGGAAAGTATAACATGAGCAGGGAATAGTGTATTGTGCTAAAAAAGAAGAAGTACTCAAAGAATGATGGAAGAACGTCAGGAGAACATAGGATCCAGCTTGCAGGGGCTCCCACTAACCAAATCTGGGACAATTGTAGCACCAATATGAAAGAGAGAGAGAGAGAGAGAGAGAGAGAGAGAGAAACAAAGAGGGGAGGAAAGAGGGAGAGAAGGAGTGAGGAAAGGAGGAAGGGAGAGAGGGAGAGGAAATTAAAGTAAACGTGGCAAAACGTTAACATTTGGGAAATTTGGTGGAAGGGTATATGGAAATTTTTGGTATTATTTTTGCAATTTTTCTGTAAGTCTGAAACTATTTCAAAAGAAAAAGGTCAAACACATGTAAAAATAGTTGTAGGAGGAGATAAACGAAACAAGATTAGCAAAATATTGATAACTGTTGAAGTTGGATATTAGATACCTGGGAAGTCATTGTACTATTTTCTCTATTGTTATGTATGATTGAATCATTTCCATAATAAAAAGTGAAAAAAAAATAATGAAAAACACCCATGTGATTTTACTTTAAGACGGCCTCTCCTGTTTCTAATCCCACAGTTCCATGATATCCAGGCCCCTGTGCGTGACACATGATAGTAACATCAATTTGTTTTCTCTTTTCTGGTCTTGAGTTGTCCTACCCACTGTGGTCCACCCTCCCCACTACCAACCAGAGGAGTAGTCTTTCTGAAATATATCTTTTAATATTTTATCCCCCTCCCTCTAGCTCATAAATCTTTCACTCCCTTCCCATGCCAAGAAGAGAAACTCTGAGCTTTCATTTCTAAGCTCTCAAGGTCCTCTATAATTAGGTCCTGACCTACTTCTACAACCTCATCTTCCAAATTTCTCACATGAATATTCTTCTTCATTAAACACTGTTTTCCTTGTCTTGTCCCTAGGGCTCTTTGGACGGTCTTACCTCTGTACATGGCAAGTCTGAAAATATGTCCACAACTTTCTTTTTAAAAAAAAATCTTTACTCTCCATTTAGGATGACTGATGGGGATAATGGGGGTTAGGGTTTTTTTCAAAGGGATGGGCTATGACCATTCCCCACCAGAACTGGTTATTTATTTTGTGGGATTCTAGCCTGGGAATGGGCTCTTTGAGGCTGCTGGGATTCTGGGCAAAGGGTGGACTAGGTTTGCTGGAGGACATGTTTATTTTCTCATGAATTTTTTAGAGTCTAAGTCATGTATTGGTCTATAGCGAGTCTGCAGGCAAGTTTCACTAACTCCAAAACATCCCATCTGTTCTTCCCCTATTCTCTTCGTCTTGACTCAAAATTTATCCGGTCTTCCCAGCTCTCTTCCAAGACTCTTAGACATATTCTTTCATTGGTTAGATTGGACATTGTTAGCATGTAAATTTGGGGAGTACCTTCTGTCCTCCCTTTATCTCATAGTCTGTGATACATTCTTTCTATCTTTAGCAACAATCTGAATGATAGAGAAGTTTATTATTGACACAAAGACTTCTATTATAGTGATTTTCACATGTCTCAGAGCAAATGCTTGTATAAATAGTTGTTCAATTATTTACTCACTGATCTGCAGAAACCAGATCATTTTTTTTTTTGCGGTACGCGAGGCTCTCACTGTTGTGGCCTCTCCCGTTGCGGAGCACAGGCTCCGGACGCACAGGCTCAGCGGCCATGGCTCACGGGCCCAGCCGCTCCGCAGCATGTGGGATCTTCCTGGACCGGGGCACGAACCTGTGTCCCCTGCATCGGCAGGCAGACTCTCAACCACTGCGCCACCAGGGAAGCCCAAAACCAGATAATTTATTCATAAATGTTCCAATCACATTGCCCTACTGCAAGAGAACTTAGAGACCCTGAAAGCAAGTAAGTGAAGGGAAACAGATAGAACCCTGAATAGGGGCTCACTTAATCTTTCTCCACATGTTTGACAACTTCTAAATGCCTGAACATCATGCTCTTTTCAGCATCTCAGTATTTTCTTCCTATGCTAATTCCAAGCACCTTTACACTTCTATTATGGTTGGACTACTTTCAAAGTATGTGGATTCTACAACTTTGGATAACCGCAAACTCCTTCACTTCCCACTCCATGATACATTTGGTAGTTAAGCGTACACAACTGACAACTGGTCAACCTCTTAACAAAACTATCACCCATGGTGCGGTCGTCTTTTAACAGCTCCTTGGAAGTCTTCTAAACTCTAATAATCATTTGTTTTGGATCCTTAGGGAACACTTATCCTATCATAAGAACAGATGATCTTTCTTGGTCCATTCCGGCCTCTGATAATACATCATCTTAGAATGTCCTAATAATAATAATAACCAGCATTTATATATGCTTATCATGTGCAAGACCCTACTCTAAATGCTTAACCTGCATGAATTCATTTAAGTCCATTTAAATTTTCTAGTCTTTCATCTGACTAGCCTCTGAGATAAACCTCCTCAGAAATATTTTGGGCAGTCCTATGACACTCATTTGCCAGAAATTCTAGCACAAGCTAGAATTGGAAATATAATGAGCCAAGTCTGTGGTTTGGTATGGCAGCCTTTGGCGACTAAAAAAAGAAAAAAATTAAAGAAATGCTATTTCTATTATAAAAACAATATTTTCTAAAGTTCCAAAGAGACAAACAATTATGAAACTCCCAACATATTTTGGTGGTTGGAAAGTAGAAAATGGCTTTTAAAAAAATGGGCAAAATACATCTTGCAACCATATTACCAGTGGCTTTAAATGGAAAGGATGACAGGCCAACCTGGGTACAGGGCTAGCATTTCATCTCAAGAACTTTTTCAATTCTGTGGTCTCAAAACAGCTCCAGAAAAAGCATTCTCAGAACATGGTCTAATACTAAATAAATACTACACATTTTATGGTTTTGGATCTAGGGCCCAGGAAACACAAGATTAAACAATGGCAGAAATATTGTGGGCTGGGAGCTCTGGATTCACTAGCTCTAAGCACATGAAGCCATAGCTCCCAGTGCCCACCATTAAAAGTCAGGATTAATTGAATGCAGTCCTCTTAAACTGCTCTCCTGAGGCCTCTCTAGCCTCTTATGTTTCTCAGTCAATGAGGTCTTTGCCTTCCTTTTCTCCTTAAATTTCTAAGACCCCACATTGTCCTGGATCTTCCTCCTTTCTAACAGCTCTGAGCCTGTATCTACTTGCTCCACTTCTTCCACATCCCCAGGAATTAAGTTTGAGGCCTCTACTTTCTTAACACACGTATAAGTTCCAGGAAAGCGTGGAAAGCTTCATTCACAATTTTTACTATCCCCTCTGTGCAAATGACTTTTAAATCATCATTTCAACCCCCAATTCTCTGCTGAGTGCCAGTCCTGTATACCTAACAGGGGTTAGACCTTTTCTCTTGGATTTCATGCAATCACTCCACATCATGATTAACAGGGTACCACGTCTTTTACCATGAACCAGGAATTATGCTAAGCACTTCCTTTAACTTCTCATTACTGTTTTTATTTCTATTAATGGATGCTTTGGCTACAGATTCCTATTTTACTTTTAAATATGAAAAAGTTGTGAAAAAATACGAAGTTACTTCAAACAGCTTTACCCTTTTCCACACATTACTTATGAATTAAAAATGCTTTATACATTGTCATTGATCATAAGTCTGGAATAAATATTAACTCATTTGCCTGATTTCGGTGGTATGAATTCTCTGAGCCCTGGTGACAGTCCTGCTGTTGCCATCTCTCAGAGAGCGGGGATTCTAGAAGTGGTTAAATGTAAAGGGGAAGTTTCTCCCCCAGAAGTATGGAAGCAAAGGAGGTGGCACGTAGGAAACTGGATCTTTCTAGGGGTAGGGGTTATGGTACTATGGGGAAATGGGGAGATTTTTACATCTTCAGCTTCTCCAGGAATCATGAGGATGGGCTGGTCCTGGCCAGGAGTGTTTATCTCCTTGAGGGCAGCCAGGGTTAGCAGAGCCAGTGGCCTCTCCAGGCTGTGTCTAGTAATCACAACATGAAATTCTGTCCTGTTACTGAGGAGACTTGTTCACCTTGGCCCGTGGTCTGCTTCCCTCAGGTGGTTGTGGAATCCATGATCTTTACTGCAGGTACCTCCATAGAGGTGAGAAGCTAGTCTCACCCGCTATTTCTGTAGCTTCTCAGCTAGACACGAGCACCCAGGCTAATCCCTCCCCTGCCCCATTCAGCATGCTATGTGTCTCCATTTTTCCTTCCACCCAACAAGGTACCCTCAGCCTCAATGACCAAAACTTTTTCCTAACCAGTCTTCTTAACCTCAGCCTCCCCTCCCTTCTAAATGATTTTATGTACCAGAGTCAGATTAATTTCCTTTCTTCATTCCAATTCCCATCCCCAAAGTCCTTAGAGGCTCCCCATTAAGATAAAGCACAGATCCTTAGTCTGGCATCATTTGGAATATTTTCCAAATCGCTATCTCTACATTTCTAAACGGTTATTTTCCCACCTTTGTTTCAATCACACTGGTGAACTCAATGCTCCTAGATAAGCAATATTCCCCCTGATCCACTAGTACCTACCTCAGGTGCTAGTGGGATAAAAGAATGTCTATGAAAATACCCAGTTTGCTCTGTCATACTGAGCCCTGTTAAATGGGCAATGTCCTTGAACCTCATACCCTATAGATTGAAGGTAAAGCTCAGTTATTTAACAAGCCTTTAGGACAGCCATCCTCTTTGCACAACCATGTTGGGTCTCCCACCTCTGCTCTCGGGAGAGATGAGAGCTACTTAAACTGCCCTCCAGGCTTCCTCTTTGCCATTGTAACTGGTCTGTTCTAAGCGGTCATCTGTAGCATCAAATTCCCAAAGCTGTGCCCATCATGAGCAAGGACACAATTATTTCCTCAGACTTGAGTTTCTCCCACATTTGGTAAGTTTTATTCCAGTATTAAAAGTTCTCATTTGCACTTCTGTTTTTGCAGACACTCTGTAGGACCTTTTGATGCAGACCCAGTGGCTATTAGATATCCTTCTAACCGAGGGCCGTTTCTATTTCCTCATCTTATTTCCTTAGTTGCCGGGCTCACGGCATGGATATACAGTCAGCCCTATCCTAAATCCTGGCTATTCAGCACTGGCCTCATCACTGCTATTGTCGTCCTTAAATGAACTTCCATCCAAATATGCTTCCAGAAGCAGTTATTCCCCTTAAAATAAGTAAGGGACCAAATGAGAAGAAGAGATCACTGTACACTTCGCTCACTATGTTGAGCATCTCCCTTCTGTGGTTCATGATGGATTCCAAGACCTGACTATTTGATAGGGGTTTAGGGAAAAATCATGTACCATTACTTTTATTCATAGAAAATAGACGCCCCAGGCTGGTCGGGGATTATAAAGGCCTTTGCCAGAGCTCTGCTAGATGTAGCCTAAGGGGATCAATTTGCTTTCACTTCCAGTCCTATATAAATGTCTCTCAGCCTCTCTCAATAGCACTGTTTAGACATTAGGAATTGTAGGCAAGGCTGTGACTTCATAGGATATCAAAACTGGAAGGAATAATAAAATTGACCTGACCATGTATGGTATTATTGAGCTGTCAATTTCAATTTTTATGACTGATACTTCAGAGCAGGGAAACCAAGTCTGAGAATACCAATTCTGAGTACATATAAGTCTGCCGAGGAAGTGGACAAACATTTGCTTTTATTTTCTCCTTTGAGCCTAATTATCCTACCATGATCAGAGATGGGGAAACTAAGAGATTAGGTAAAATTCCCCCATAGAAACAACTCTAGTAAGTGATAGAGCCCAGATTTGGATCTGTTCTCTTTTTTAGCAGCTCCTTGAAAGCCCTTAGCCTAGGACTGACTGTTTGGGGACTATGAAAGTCTAGCTTCCTTATCTCTAATCAAGACAAACTCTGAGGTGTGGCACCCTCTGAGCACCCCGTGGGGTCTAGAGGAGGCTGGGACTTTGCCTGAGATCACAGCCTCAACCTCTACCCTGCAGTGCTGATGAGTGGCAGGGACGACACTGTCACACTGGTCTCTCCTTCCAAGTCCAGGGTTCTCCCCATCAAAGGGACTAACCACATCTGTTATTTCAAACTTCAAAACATACCTAAAGAGTGACACAAATGTAAATGTCTGAGGCACTTTCCAAGTCTCTCCTGACACCTTTCTGGTCTCCTAATCTACAGATGGTTGGTTGGTTAAGCTGTCAAATCCCGGTGACACAGTGGCAGGCTGTAGGCTGTTTATTCTGTCACAGATTCTTGCCTCATTTACTAAACTCCTATATATCACTGACATCACTTGGGGCAGACTGGGAAAGAGAGGCTCTTGCTTGACGTTGCTTTTTTCACATAATGAGTTTTTCCCCCCCGGCACAGCCTTACTTGGATGAGGCAGCAGGTAGTACAGGAGATGTAAGCCCTGGAGGGAAGAAAGCACCACCCAGGCTCCACAGCAACATGGCAAGGGAGCGAAGAGGTGTTTTCAGTTACTCTCGATAGTGCTTTTAGCAAATATTAATCTATTTCTCACACTCTCCCAGTCATAAGCACTGCTAATTTCTCCCCAAATCAGTATAAAACTATGAATGACTGACAGCAGCTTTATGTGTATTTCTCCTAAATACCAAGGACTCCAGAATCAGAGAGGTTTGGGTTCAAATCCTTGAGGCACCATTTACTCATTGAGGGTCCTTAAGATTAAATTACCTCCACTCTAGAAAAAAGACAGGACCTACCTGAGAGGTAAGAATGAAATAAGTGGCAAATATAGATTCTAATGGGCTCCAAACAGGTCCTGGCACAAAGTAGGCCTTCACATGTTAGTTCCTTCCACTCCCCATCTTCCTTTCTGTCCAAGAGTGATTTGCATAGTAATCGTAACCTTAAACAGCAAAAGGAAAGCTCTGAGGGTTGAGTTTCAGGAATCACTTATTAGTCAAGGACGATATTGGGGGAGGGGTGGGCTCAATACTCCCACAGTCACATGATGTAGATATTTACTTCATTCACAGGTGAGACCAGCCAGGGTGTGACTGTCAGAGCTGAACCAGGCAGCCTGTGTCTTGGTCCTCATGGGTGGGTTGATTTATGTTCCCCTGAGACCCTGATGGTGAGAAGAAAGAGAACCAGGCTAATCTCTCTCCTCGGGTCCTCACAGTGATAGAAGGATCATATGAAACCCCAAAGCCTCAGACAACCAAGAGAAGATCAATTTTTAGACACCCTTCCCAGTATGTGTGCATCTCCGGTTGACCACATAGTAAATGTGGCAGCCTCTCTCTCCCAGGCAAAGATTGTGAGCAGAAACAGAAGCAGGCAATCAGAACTCATAGTGAGTCACAGGCCATTTAACTTGTTTCTGGTTTTGACTTTCATGAACCGAGGGCAAAAGGAAGTTTTATTCTTTTCATTCTGTTCCATTACAATAACGACTCTGTGAAAACACTTTTAGAAGTTTCATTTGAAGTCTGGGGCACTTCCTGGACGATGAGGATCCAGATATGCTATACTTGGTTTTCTAAAATAAACCCAGAATAGGATTAGTAGGTCACTAATTCTCAGGAGGTGATGCTCTGGCAGGTCAATAACTTGGAGAAGGAAGCAGGCATCACCGTCATGGATATTCTCTGAATCTAACATAACATAAAGAAGCTATGGGGGGACAGGGAGGGGGGTGATTGAAAATAAATTCAAGTCAATGTGTGGAATCAATCAATGAAGGGGATGAAAGCAGCTTCAATAAAGTGCAGTGCTGAGTTAGAGGGATTGGTAATTACTTGTTCGTTACAATTCTCAACACAGACATCCTTTCCCAATTATCTATTTATGAATGTTTTTTTGTTTGTTTGTTTTTGCGGTACGTGGGCCTCTCACTGCTATGGCCTCTCCCGTTGCGGAGCACAGGCTCTGGACGCGCAGGCTCGGCGGCCACGGCTCACGGGCCCAGCCGCTCCGTGGCATGTGGGATCCTCCCGGACCGGGGCACGAACCTGTGTCCCCTGCATCGGCAGGCGGACTCTCAACCAGTGCGCCACCAGGGAAGCCCTTAGGAGTGTTTTTTGAGGTGACACAGATGAGAGGGTGAGAGAGCAAAGGTTGGAGAGGCAAGTGACCTTGAATTCCTTAATTAATTTCTTCTTCCTATAAGAAAAAGAGGACAAGGAGAAGTAGTTTTTCCTCTTCCAATTGTAGGTAAGTTCAATCTCATTCCTTATAGATAGCCTCAATCTAGGAGAAGAGTCCAAGAACATTTTGGTTCAGAAACATGTTGAAAATGTTCATTGGTGAGTTTGACATAGGTCTTTCTCGTGGACAGTCTGGTCATGCACAACTTTATGTTTTTCCTAGTAGCTGTCAAAGAAATGTGGGATGAGTGAGGATTATCCTCTTAGTAAAAAAGGGAGTCTCAGATCAAAGTCTTCCATGTATATTTGTCATTTAGCTATTTTTTAACTAATAAGGAGAAATGGTCATAAAACTCTTCTGGAGGCTTGCCTGCCCTAAAACAAAAAGGAACTCTGACACTTATGCATAAAAATTTCCTTTGAAGCAGATACATCAAGTTACTCAGAGTCAGCATCAGGTAATCAAAAATCCCAGTCCAGTGGCTACAACCAGGGCTATTTAGGGGCAGGTCTTGGACACTTACTAAAGAGGGGTCTGTGGGCCTCCCTAGATTCTTAGGCTCTCTTCAGGCAATGCTTGGAGGCTTTCTCAAAAGTTTTAGCCAATCCATATAGGTTCCATCTCACCAATGAGAAGCCTGGACTAATCATTCATCATTTTATCAAAGAGATAGTAACTCCTATGTTAAAAAAAAAACTTATAAACACAAACATGCCAATAGGAAATCAGCAAAACTTTGTTAAAAAAGGGAAATGTATTGAGTAAATCAGGAAGCTAAGAAGTACACAAAATGAATTTAACCTCACTCATAATTATAGAGAGGCAAAGTAAAATAAGGTGCTATTTTGATCTATTATATCGGTAAATAACATTGTGTATATTTTGCCATGAGGAACTGAATTCACTAATACACTTGAATGGGATAGCAGTTGTTATAAACATTATGAAGTTTATCGATTTGTATTAAAATATTATATACATTTTTTGACAAAAACATTCCACTTCCGGGCTTCCCTGGTGGTGCAGTGGTTGAGAGTCCGCCTGCCGATGCAGGGGACATGGGTTCGTGCCCCGGTCCGGGAAGATCCCACATGCTGCGGAGCAGCTGGGCCCATGAGCCATGGCCGCTGAGCCTGCGCGTCCGGAGCCTGTGCTCCGCAACGGGAGCGGCCACAACAGTGAGAGGCCCGCGTACCGCAAATAAATAAATAAATACATAAATAAATAAATAAATAAATAAATAAATAAATAAAAGAGGCTGGATATGAGTGTAAACCTATTTCTAGTGAAAACTGAAAAACATGGAGAATAAAGCAAGTTAAAATCAGAGAAAAAAATTGATGGAGAAATCCAAATTCACAGAGAAGAAAATCAGGCTAAGAGTCTAGAGAAAGACTTAGATGAACTCTTATACCTCAGCTCTGCAATTTACTAAATGCCAGATTGTGAGCAAGTTACTTGGCCTCTCTGGTCCTAAGTTTTCTCATCTAGAGGCAACGGTGTGAACCCAGTGTCGACTTAGCTGGGCTGGAGGCCTAGGCATGTATCCCCTTCTCTCTATGGAGAAGAATGTAATTTCAATGGACTCAAGTGGATTTCCTCATGTTGACATCCTGCTTAGACCTCCAGTTCCCTCCTATGTAAAAGGAGGGGGTTGAATTACATCATCTCTAAGCCCCACATGCTCCACCACTGATTTTGCTATCTGGAGCAAATTATTTAATTTCTCCAGAACTCAGTTCCTCAGTTATAAAATGGGAGAACTAGTTACCTATTTCATAGGGTTGTTATAAGGATAAGTTTGTGTTTGGAAAATGAAAGAATACTTGGCACATAGAAACCAGTTCATAAAGGCTATTCGTATTACTACTAGCATTACTATTTTTATTATTATTAAATACTTCAGATTTATGGTGAATTGAGCCCTACATTATACTTTCAAGTATGGGCTTTTAAAACCATTTTTAAAAACCCATTTATTATTTTCATCCTTTCTTAAAAAATAAAATCCTTACTCATTTAAAAGAAAGACCAAGAGGCACAAGATGTTGCTTAGAGTCTTAAAGAGTTGGATCCACGTCTCCAATTTTGTACCTAAAGCTGGGCTTTTAGCCAACTTCTTGGCTGGGAAGAGAACTGGACTCTATTTCCACGATATCAAAGCAAGAGGTTAGTTCAGCCAGTTTCATCAAACAACCAGCCAGTTCTGTGAAACAATGGTCCAACTGGAGGCTCATCCTTAGCGGAGCCAAGCTGCCTCTAGTGCCAGCACAAACAACCACTCAAAGAGAGGCTACACGTCCCGCTCAGAGAGCTGGGTGTTGAGTTCTAACTCATCAGAAGATTATGAAGGATTTTGATGTTGACTGCTTCCAGCTCTTAATAAAACCAGTTGAGATCTAAGCCACAGATTGGTGAAGACATTCCAGACATAAAGACCACAAAAAGGTCTGTGCAAATGAAGCTTTACTCTGAAGCACTTTTCTTCCCCACGCCCCCGCCCCCCTCCACAGCCGACACGGTGTGGTATTACTAATGTCTGTTTTCTTTAGATCCAGCCCTTTTCTCAAAGAAGGCGTGGGAACTTTAAGCCCATCTCTGTAACCATTTCTGGGTGTTCCTTTCAGTTATTTGCAGGAGAGGAGGAAGAAAGGGAGGGCTGAATGGCACAGGCTGGCCAAGTATGGCTCTCATGCAACTTCCTGTGTTCCCTCTGAAGAGAGTACAGCTATCTCTGTACTCTAGAGATAACCAGTCTGGTCCTTTACAAAATGACAGTGAACATTTTCATGGAACTCTGGTGAGAAAAAGAACAGTCCTTAGAGATGTGTGCATAGGCCACTGTAAACACTTCAGTGCATTCCCTATATCATATGGTCTCTCATTAAGGATTAACTATCGGTCCTGTATTAACAACTGATTTTTTAAATACATGCTTTTTAATGAAAGATTTCAGCCATACAGAAAATTACAGGAAATAGCATAATGAACATTCATATACCCACCACTTAGATTTCATATGTTAATATTTTGTCCCTGCTTTTATTTTTTAAACTGTGAAGTAGTTCCACCACACTGAAAAGTACAAGGTAAAGATTTAATGAGTAGCTTTGCAAATAAAAAGTAACGTGCTTAGAACAGTGTCTGGACCATAGCAAACTCTAAGTGAGCTACTATTTTTGTTGCTGTTACCCATACCAAGCTTTATCAGGTTTTAACATTTTGCCGTATTTGTCTCAGATTTTTTTTAAGAAATCAAAATACAAACACACTCAAGACCCCCTGTTTATCCCCCCTTGATATCTTTCCCTTCTTCTCTTTCTCACTCCCTCTCACTACCCCCCTCTCAATGCTCTGCTTCCTCAGTCTCTCACTCCCACTCTTTGCAGAGAATACCACTGCCCTGAATTTTATGTTGATTTTCCCAATTTTTATACTTTGGCATCATATTGTCTGGATTACTGTATTCTCAAGCAATATTTAGTATAGTTTTCTTATTTATAATTATGTATGTATTGTATAAATTGCTTTGCACTCAACAGGTTTTTCAGGTTTATTTGTGTTGATATATATAACTCTAGTTCATTCATGTTAACTTCTGTATAATATTTACTACATAAATATTTATTATCTATATTTTGATGATCATTGAGGTTGTTTCTAGTTTTTTTGTGCAATAAACAAATACAGGTTTTCTTGTATACATATGAAAGGGTTAATTTAAGGCAGTGCATAATACATATATGTACCCATGTACAAACATACACTTAGATGATACTGAAACCAGTTTCACAGACCAACCTTTTATTATTTTACTAATTTTTACTATTTACTCTTCATTCTATTTTATTTTGTTCCATTCCATTCCATTTTTGTCCATACCTGTATGATCTATCCTATTCTGAAAAAAGCAAATGTGGGTTGTGATTCCCCAAACTGATTTTTCATTTCACTAATCACTCTAAACGCATGATCTGAATTATACTGCTTTAGGTTTTTTATGTGAAGATGGAAATCCTGAGTGATATACCATAAGAATCTTCAACTTTACTAGTATCAGCTCCCGTGAAATACACCCCCCCCACCAAAAGAAAAAAACACCGTTGATCAAGGAAAGCTAAGTTTCTTAGGCCTACTGTATTCTGGAAGAACCACTATCATGGCAGAGTCTTAATCATGCCCCCAAATGGAGAAATTAGAAGATGGTATTTGCATGGGTTTAGGACCTGGGCTAGGTGATTTTCACATATGTCTTGCATTGCAGGGGACTAATTTGGATTGGGCAGAGTTTGTGACATAGTAGCTTTGAATTGGTAGGTACCACGAGGCAAGTCTCTTGAAGTAAGCCTTGATGAGCAAGGTATTAGTCTTGATACATAAGTTACTTTTGTAGCTTCATGGTCTTAACTTCCAGGAGAAAATATGTCCTGGAGCAAGTAGCTAAGTATTTCTTAACAAAGAGACAGAAAACTATGCCTGTCAGACTTGTCTAATACAGGGACAGAAAAGTATGTTTGGTACCAGTGTTGTTCAACACCAGGACAGGGAATTATGTTGAATTCAGTTCTCACTAGACAATATCAAATATTCTCCAAAGTAGATGTGTCCATTTACAGTCCCACCATAATTATATGAGTCCATCATTCCACATTTTCACCAAGATTTAGTATTGTCTAATTTTGGCTTAATTTTGCCAATCTAATAAATATGAAATGATGCCTCATTGTCATTTTATTTTATATTTCCTTGACTACCAGTGAGATTTAACATCTTTCCATGTGACTATTGGATTTATTCTTCTGTGAATATTCATATTATTTGTCCATTTTCCTATTGTCTTTGTAACTTTTCCTTACTGTCCTATTCCTATATATATTCTGGACAATAATATTTTGATGAGCACAAGCAATAAGCATTTCAAATATCTTCTCCCAGTCTGTGCCTTGTAATTTATCTTAATATTTGATGTGTTTTGTTAAACAGATTTTTAAAATTAAATGTAGGAAAATTAATGAATAATTTTTGGGCTTTTGGTTTATTCTTCAAGACATCCTTAGAATTTTTTCCTTTATTTTTGCTTAGATATTTAAATTTTTTTCATTTTATATTTAGATCTTTAAACTGTCTCAAATTTATTTTTCTGTGCAGCAAGAGAATATTTTAGTCAAGTAGTGCCACAGTAATACTTCTTTTTAAAAATCCACAAATCAGTGGATTACAGCAAAAAGCAATCATTTACATATCATACATTGTTGGGTTCATTATAGTTTGGCTAATCTTGGCTAGGCTTAGCTGGGTTTGGTTCCAGACTGTGAGTTCAGGTCAAGCTTGCCTCACACACGTTCCATTATTCTGGGACCAGTAGGCTATCCAGGGCAATGACAAAAGTGAAAAAGCAAGCCCAACCTCACTAGAACATTTCTAGTCCCTGATCACTTGACATCTGCTAACATCTAAACGGTCAAAGCAAGACACATGGCCGAGGTCGGAATCAGTGGGATGGGGGATATACTCTGCCTCTAGCAGGAAGAACTGCAAAGTCCTATGACAATGGGTTTAGACTCAGGGGTAGGGTGAAAAATTGGCAATAATAATGAAACCTACCACAGGCTACCCTCTTGGTTACAATTATTACATTTCCCCCCCACACAAACTTCACTCAGCCCTTCACTGTTACACCCCATAAGATTCATCCAATCAAGGCATCAGGCTCTAAACCCAGGATCTTATTACCTATGTCACATCTGGTTGTAACTCTAGAACTAAAAGGACAAGTTATCTGCCTCCCACGCACCCCAAATACAGTGATGAATCAGAGACAGGATAACTGCAACAAACTCTCCCATTCAAAGAAAGAAAAGAGGTGGAGACACATAGCAGTAAATGGTCCATAGCCATTTGAATCCTTTGGGCAGATGTTGCCAGTTTGCTTTTCCTTAAGGCTAGGGAATGTATCTAGATTAGGTTCCAGTTTAAAATCCTGGGAATGGCTCCCGAGTCCATTTTTTTTCCCCTATGGTGCTTGGCTGTGCTGTCTCCTGTCTTTTTCCGCTGTCTTCTTTGATCACTTCCGCAGAGGGCATTGGAGAATATTTCATTCTTGGCAACGGAGCGGCTGTATCAGCTTGCTTCCTGCCTGTAGAATGTTGGGGCCCATGGGTATCTTTTCACATCTCAATTAGTCTCAGTCTTTTTTACTCAAGGCTGATGACATTTTTGCCAAAGCAACTGTCTCATAAAATCTTATGGTTCTCTATGTGTTTTCTTCTAGTCAGTCTCATGTGCTAAAAGCCATAACCACAGTTCCTTTTGAGACTTGCTTCTATCTAGACTAAATTACAGAGAGCGTGGGCACATCAGGCTTCTGTGGGACCATGCTCTTAATATTTCTGGAACTGCTATTGTCTGGTAGAGAAGAATTTTGTCACAGGTCTTAACAAAGTGTCTAGTAGCCAAAATTTTACTATGCCTTTTACCTTGAAACCATGTTGTTTTTTAAACCAGTCTATTGTTACCATTACCCATATAATTTGTCAATTTCTATCCTATTGTGTTTTGTATCATGTGGTTTCTCTAGTGTCACTTTTATTCTTGTTTAAGTTTATCCTTTAATAGTACTTTTAGTGAGGGCTATGGATGATAAACTCTTGGCTTCGTACAAATGAAAATGTCTTTATTTTGATGCCATTATTTTGCCTCTGTTCTCAAATGATAGTTCATTTCTATATATTGATACAATTCTAGATTGACAGTTATTTTCCTTCTGCATTTTGAAGCTATTATCCTATTGTACTTTGGCTTCTATCATTGTCAATAAAGAAATCTGTTTTACAAGCAAGGGTTATCCCTTTATAAGTAATCTGCCTTTTCCTCTCTAGTAACTTTTAAGGGTCCCTCTCTCTACCCTTGTTATTCTGCAGTTTCACAGTAATGTACCTCAATGTGGATCTATTTTATACATCTTGGTACTTAGAGTATACTTTCAATCTAAAGATTCATATTTCTCTTTAATTCTGAAAAAAAACTTCAGCTTTTACCTCTTCAAATATTACTTCACTTCCATTTATTTTATTAATTTCTTTTGGAAGATCTATTAGATGTATGCTTGAGCTTCATATATTCTTCACCTTTTTTTCCCCTCATCTTCATTCTTAGGGATGTCCTCAGTACTAACTTATTCTATGTATACAGTCTGGAGTTTAACCAGTTATTTGAGTGCTTTTAAATCAATGGCTGTACTTTTTCATCCTAAGATTTCTAATTAGTTCTTCTTACACTCACCTTGTTTAATTTGTTTCTTTTCTTTTTTTTTTTTAATTTATATATTTTTTGCAGTACGCGGGCCTCTCACTGTTGTGGCCTCTCCCGTTGCGGAGCACAGGCTCCGGACGCGCAGGCTCAGCGGCCATGGCTCCTGGGCCCAGCCGCTCCGCGGCATGTGGGAACTTCTCGGACCGGGACACGAACCCGTGTCCCCTGCATCGGCAGGCGGACTCTCAAACACTGCACCACCAGGGAAGCCCTTCTGTTTCTTTTTGACTCAAACTTTTGCTCACTTTAAAAGGAAATACTTCTTTCACCTAAAATGCAGAGCACTCTATATCCTTATTTTAAAGTCTTCGTCAAATTGTTACATAAAATTAATTTCAACCAAAGTGAATTAATATGGTTTCGATGGTTAATTTTGTTTGTTGGTTTTTTTTAACACTGGGTTCCTTAATGTTTTAGAATTTTGCTGTTAGTTTAAATTTGAAAGGGAATTTGTGTATATGTCTTTTTATTTTCTATCTTCTGGCTAAACTCCAGAGTAGATACAGAGAATAAGTTATTACTGAGGACATGACTACCCCTATTTAGAGAGTCTACAGTTGCCTCTGCTCATCCCATGGGCTTGCCATAAGGGCACTGGAGCCCCTGTGAGTGTATCTCCATGGTGTGGACTGTGAGGATACCTCAGATCCAGTCACTAAGCAGTGGACACCTATTTCAGTCTCAGTATTGTTGGACTCCGTCCATATCTTCCAGCAGTGATGGCCTACAGCTTGCTAAAAGTTGTAGACTCAAGTCGGTCTAATATTTTTTCCACCTTCTTTTATGAGGGCAGGGTGGTTTCAGCAGCTTAGCTTCAGTGCTCCCTTGTCCCACATGGAACAATTTTAGTCCTCTGAAGCCTACAGAAGCTGAGTTCCTACTATCACTGCTTGTTTCTGTACTCAAAGGCTAGCATGTGTGTGGCTTCAGTCGTGCTCATGGCTTTGTATTTCAGTTCTGTTCCTGGTCCCCAGAGAAGCCTTTCTTGTTTCTGAGTCTGTCTATATTGTTTTGGTTTACTATTTTGCATATATTATTGCTGTGTGTTTGGAGGGGAAAGGAAATATTATGCTTTAAATTCAAAGCAGAAAATCTGACCAGAGGTTCATAACATTTGGTTTTTATGGGAAAATTATAGTATTTAATTTATTTTTAAAAATTCAATTGTCTTTGTTAAAGGCTGCAAACTGTCTAACTTGTCTGAATATGGTTTTGGGGAAATTTTTTTTAAAAAAGACAAAAGGAAAACAAAAACAAGTTGAGAATATGTAGAGCAGTAAGTTTGCAACTGGCAGTAAAAGTAATCTGATAACTTGTGTGTTTAATATTTTCTCTAGGACACTGAGGTCTATTCACAGGTGCGCTCCAGGAAATCCTATTATCTCTGGAGCCTGCCAGTTGGAACATTAACATGATAAACACGATAACATAACATCTACTGTTTTTCCTTAGTTGCCTGTCTTTGAAGGATCTAGAACACTGTATGGGAAGATCATTGTTTATTCCTCCAGCATATAGATGGAATGGCTTAACTCTGTTCCATATTCTAAGAATTCTTTAATAGGGTTTCACACCCTCCAGCTGTGTATCTGATGTCCTACTCTTATTAGTTTGGTCAGTGTGCGTGCCCTGGGTGAGTTTTGGGCCCTGAACTGAACTAGATGTGTTGTCCTTGAATCATTGCTAGAATAAGGGTCAAAAACACTGTATACAAATATGACAATACCATGAATTTAATGTATGTAACAACTTTTGGCTATATCAAGGATCTTCACTCCATAAATATTCTGTTCTGTTTCCTTTTTCCCTTTCACTGCTGTCTTCCCACCTTCTCTTTTTAGACTTTGATCACTTGATTGTCTACTAACTGCAAAGAAAAACCATTATCTATCCCCTGAACTATTACAAAATCCCCATAAGTAGTCTGCCTACTTAAATTCTTATCTCTGTCAATTTATTTCCTCAAAAGAAACTAGAATGATTTCTTAATAAAAACAGCTTTAAAAGTAAAGTGATATATGCAAATGATTAAAAATGAAACAGTACCAACAGATATACAATTAAAGCCAATATTCTCCAGGCCCACTTCTCCCCTCTCTCAGTACAGGAATGATTTCTATTTTCAGTGCTTATGTTGGTTATCTTATATTGGTTATATTGGTGCTTATATTGGTTATCTCAATGATGCTAAATATAGTGCTTTGTCAGAATATAAAATTATTGACTAGGAATTGTCACTTTACTATTGACATTCTTGACCCGACTGATGAAGATGAAACCACCTTCCTGTCTCATCTTCTTTCATTCTAGTTACATCACAAGTCTCAGTTCTACCTTTGACTGCCTCTGCTACTTCAAACAACATTCTTAAATCATTACTTCTTTATCTGCTCACTATAGACCAGAACTGTCCAATAGAACTTTCTGTGATAATAGAAATGTTCATATCTATTCTGTTCACCATGGTAGCCACTACTCATGGGTGGATTCTGAGCACTTGGAATATGGCTACTGCAACCAAGGAAAAACAGAATTTTAAATTGTATTTAATTTTAAATAAGGTAAAATTGAACAGCCATATGGTAACTGTACTGAAAAGGGAAGCTACAGATAATATTTTTTAAATAACTACAGTTTTGTAGGATCAGGATATTAACCCTCATCTCTTTTTTAAAAAATTAATTAATTAATTGATTTTTGGCTGTGCTGGGTCTTCGTTGCTGTGCACAGGCTTTCTATAGTTGTGTTGAGCAGGGGCTACTCTGCTGCGGTGCATGGGCTTCTCATTGCAGTGGCTTCTCTTGCTGTGGAGCACAGGCTCTAGGCGCGCAGGCTTCAGTAGTTGTGGCACATAGGCTCAGTAGTTGTGGCTCATGGGTTCTAGAGCACAGGCTCAGTAGTTGTGGCACACGGGCTTAGTTGCTCTGTGGCATGTGGGATCTTCCCAGACCACGGCTTGAACTGTGTGCCCTGCATTGACAGGTGGATTCTTAACCACTGTGCCACCAGGGAAGTCCCTAGCCCTCATTTCTTTTCACCTCCCATCCTGCTTCCATCTCACAACCTCAGTTATCTGTAGCTTTATACTTATGTTGCGAAAATCAGTAATATTGACAAGTTATTTGTAAGTATAGTTAAGTCTTCCACGAGATATCTAAGGTGAATCCTAATGCTGAAAATCTAACTATTATATTTACATTACTGTGATTCAGCTTCCTTCATAGATCTCTTCACAATGTTATTTTTGTTGTTGATTTATTTGTTTCCTGTCAGTCTCTTTTGCTGAACTATAACCCTGATGAAGGAGTGACTCTTGCCTATCTTGTTCAATATTATAATTCCAGAACATAACAATGTAACTGACAGAGAATCTAATAGATGTCTCATAGATATTGAGTGGATGGTCACATTTTATTCATCGTTGTTCAGGTATTTTGTCATCCTCTAACAGAAAAGAAGATCAGCAAATGCTCCTTGAAGGGATAAATATTGATAAACAAAATTTTCATTGTCATTTGGGGCCATTATTACCTCATGAAACATTTTAATTCTTTTCTTCTCCATACTTAATCTATGATGATGTTTCCAAACCTTCTTTGATTTGAAAGTTCCTCTATTAGTAACATATACTAATAAAATAATCTAAAGAATTAAAAAATCACGTTGTTACTTTTGTATGGTACATGGTGATGTGACTTTAAATAAGTATATTTTATTTTTATCAGTAGACCATTAACTATATCATAAAGCTCATTTTAATAACTGCTAGACATAAGATTGTTTAACTTAAGTGATACATATTCTTTAAATCACTTATGTAAGATAAAATATGATTTGATAGTATATGTTTTAAAAAATAACATATAATAAATTATTTGAATTTGGGCCAAATGTACTCAAATATAAATTGAAATTTGGGGGGTGATTTAAGAAGATGGCATAGGAAGAGGCTGAACCTACCTCTTCCCACAGATACAACAAATATACAACTACATACAGATCAATTCCCTCTGAAAAGAACCTAAGAACTAGCTGAAACACATGCTCTATACCAAGAAATAAAAAGGACCATATAAAGATGGGTCAGAGAGGAAGAGAAACACTCTTGCCAAAAATCTCACCTGGTATGGCAACACACGATAGGGCAGGATCTCGACAGACAGGTGCTTCCGCCAGAGGAGTGAGGGGTTGGTGCTCCATGTCAGGCCCCTTGGCCCCTGGGATCTACATCTGAAGAGAGGAGCTCCCAAAACATGTGGCTTAGAAAACCAACGGGGCTGATGTTCAAGTGTCCCAAAGTGCTACAGGAAACTTCTTAAGGGGCTCATGTGTGGTCTCAGTTGCCCCAAGACCCAGTAAAATAACGGATATTTGAAAAATGCCAAGACTATAGGCAAAGAAGAGTCATTTGAGAATCTAAGAGCATCAGCTGGAGGGGAGGTGACAGAAATGCTCCCTGGAGACAAAGGCCCTGGCAGATGCCATTGTTGCACTCCTTACCTGACCTACTAGCAGAGGCAGGTGAGCCTGGACGTGGGGGCGAGCAATCCTTGAATGTGAGCAATCACGGTATTCTCCCACCCCCAGCTAAAGCCTACACAAGTATACAGGCAAGGCACTCTAATGGTGCATTGCTGAAGCTCATGGGCACACACAGTCAAATCACTGTTCAATGGCTTTCCTGAAGCAAGTGAGAAAGCTCTGTTCCCTATACTCTCCAGATGCCTAGCTATAGCCAGCAGGCCTGTACAATCCATACAAGGGACACCTGTTTATCACCTGGACATTATGGCCAAGGGAGCCGGTGTTCCTGAGCTCCACAGGACGATAACAATTGGAAAGACAGTTCTTGGCAGGCCACCACCTCCAGGCACTGAAACAAAACCCCAGTCTTCCTGTGAAAATGGCCTATTCCTTAACCTGGATCTGCATTCTGTGGGACAGGCTTCAGGTTTCCCCCACATCTAGAGGCTAAGGAGGTGTTACTGGGGAACATAAGCAAGGAGACACCATTTTAGTACACCTCCTTGGCCTTGCTACAGATTGACAAGACTCCCTGGAAAGGAGTCCCAATTTTTACAACTGTCACCAAGAGGACAACTCTGGGTCTCCTGATTTTGAGGCCAGTAGGGATTACAGTTGCAGCCCTATAGGACTGTATATACCTACATGCTTTAAAAGCTCTTGCCTAAGGGTCTTGCATCCAATCAGCCTGAAGCTAGGTGCTAAATCAGATTCCTCTCCTTGGAACACTGATGGGCCTTGGCACACCCGCAACAACAGGAGCATATCAAAAATAAATCAGGCAATATAGACAACCACAAAGATTCTAGAGACCACCAAGAGCTAGGCAGGGCTGAATAAGAAGGATCATCACCTACACAGTGGCATTCTTTAAAGACCAAGAGAGGTAGCAGTTTTGCCTAATACATAGAAACAAACACAGAGAGCCAAGCAAAATGAGGAGATGAAGAAATACGTTCCAAGTGAAAGAACAAGACAAACCTCAGAAACACGCTTTAATGATATAAAACGAATAAGCTGCCTGATAAAGAATTCAAAGTAGTGTTCACAAAGATGCTCACTGAACTTGGAGAAGAATGGAGGGACATAGTAAGAACTTCAACAAAGAGTTAGAAAATATAAAAAAGAACCAATCAGAGCTGAAGAATACAATAACTGAAATGAAAAATACACTAGAGAAAATCAATAGCAGATTAGATGATACAGAAGAATGAATCAGTAATCTGGAAGATAGGGTAGTGGAAATCACCCAATTAGAACAGAAAAATAAAATTTCATTTGAAAAATATTTAAATGAGGATAGTTTAAGGGACCTCTGAAACAGCATCAGGTGTACTAATATTCACATTGTAGTTTCTGCTGCAAAACGAAGCAAAGTGAGAGTTTATTTTGAGTACTAGAGGATGGAAAACAATACATTTGCCAAATTCTCTACCATGCACCTATGAAGCTTTTTTTTTTTTTACTGTCTTTGTGGAGAGAACTGTTAGAGGTTATTGGGCCGTCCCCACTCTTTGGCTCCTACCTCACAGGACTGGGACACCATGTGGCAGCAGTTACCCCACCTACCAAGTATAGTCATTCTAATTATGCATTAAGTGACTGAGAACTGACTTTCTCCAGGACTCCAGTTACTAACCGGAATCTACTACCCAGAGTAGAACCCCAACTCCAACAGAGAGGCCAAGATTATGCTTTTGATTTCTGGTTGTCAATGTCAACTCAAATTCTAACCTTCATGAGGGGCAGAGTCAAGATGGCAGAGTAGGAGGACTCAGAGTTCGCAACTCCTCACAACTAGGGCACCTACTAGGTGCTGGTGGGGTACCTTGGACACCTAAGAGGATGGGAAGAACCCCCGAGTGACAGGATCTTGGTTCACTGGTCAGGGGGTGGGACTGAGACCTTGTGGTGGGAGTGCCGAGTCCAAACCGCTGAACTAACAGAGAACTTCAGACCCCAGGCAATATTAATCAGAGTGAGCTCTCCTGGAGGTGCTTATCTCGACACCAAGACCCAGCTCAACCCAACGGCCTGCAAACTCCAGTGCTGGAAGCCTCAGGCCAAACAACCAGTAAGACAGGAACACAGCCCAACCCACCAAAAAAATGAGATGACAAAAAAATAGGTTATAGATGAAGGAGCAAGATAAAAACCTACAAGACCAAATAAATGAAGAGGAAATAGGCAACCTAGGTGAAAAAGAACTCAGAGTAATGATAGTAAAGATGATCCAAAATCTCAGAAATACAATGGGGACATGGATCGAGAAAATACAAGAAACGTTTAACAAAGACCTAGAAGACCTAAAGAACAAACAAACAGTGATGAACGACACAAAAACCGAAATGAAAAATACACTAAAGGAATTGACAGCAGAATAACTGAGGCAGAAGAACAAATAAGTGAGCTGGAAGACAGAATGGTGGAAATAACGGCCAAGGAACAGAAAAAAGAAAAAAGAATGAAAAGAATTGAGGACAGTCTCAGAGACCTCTGGGACATTAAGCACACCAACATTTGAATTACAGAGGTCCCAGAAGAAGAAGAGAAAGAGAAAGGGTATGAGAAAATATTTGAAGAGTTCATAGTCAAAAACTTCCCTAACATGGGAAAGGAAATAGCCACCCAAGTCCAGGAAGCACAGAGAGTGCTTCCATACAGGATAAACACTAGGAAAAACATACCAAGACACTACTAATCAAACTAACAAAAATTAAATTCAAACGAAAGAAGTTAAATCTGCAAGGGAAAAGCAACAAATAACATACAAGGGAATCCTCATAAGATTATCAGCTGATTTTTCAGCAGAAACTCTGCAGGCCAGAAGGGAGTGGCAGGATATACTTAAAGTGATGAAAGGGAAAAACCTACAACCAAGATTACTCTACCTGGTAAGAATCTCATTCAGATTCAACAGAGAAATCAAAGCTTCACAGACAAGCAAAAGCTAAGAGAATTCAGCATCACCACACCAGCTCTACAACCAATGCTAAAGGAACTTCTCTAGGAAACACAAGAGACAAAAAAGACCCACAAAAACAACCCCCAAACAATTAACAAAATGGTAATAGGAATATACATATCAATAATTACCTTGAATGTAAATGGGTTAAATGCTCCAACCAAAAGACACATACTGGCTGAATGGATACAAACACAATACCCATATATATGCTGTCTATGAGAGACCCACTTCAGACCTAGGGACACATACAGACTGAAAGTGAGGGGATGGAAAAAGATATTCCATGCAAATGGACATCAAAAGAAAGCTGGAGTAGCAATACTCATATCAGATAAAATAGACTTTAAAATAAAGACTGTTACAAGAGATAAGGAAGGACACTACATAATGATCAAGGGATCGATCCAAGAAGAAGATATAACAATTATAAATCTTTATGTACCCAACATAGGAGCACCTCAATACATAACACAAATGCTAACAGCCATAAAAGGGGAGATCAACAGTAACACAATAATAGTGGGGGGATTTAACACCCACTTTCACCAATGGACAGATCATCCAGACAGAAAATAAATAATAAAAGATAAGTTTTAAATGACACAATAGACCAGATAGACTTAACTGATACTTATAGGATAGTAAACCTGAAAGCAGCAGAATACACTTTCTTCTCAAATACACATGGAACATTCTCCAAGATAGATAAAATCTTGGGTCACAAGTCAAACCTCAGAAAATTTAAGAAAATTGAAATTGTATCAAGCATCTTTTCTGACCACATTGTAGGGGTCCCAGAAGAGAAGAAAGGTGCAGAAAACTTATTTGAAGAAATAATGGCTGAAAACTTCTCTAATCTGGGGAAGGAAACAGACATACAGGTCCAGGAAGCACACAGGGTCCCAAATAAGATAAAACCAAAGAGATCTACATCAAGACACATTATGATTAAAGTGTCAGAAGTTAAAGATAAAAATTGAATTTTAGGGGCTTCCCTGGTGGCGCAGTGTTTGAGAGTCCGCCTGCCGATGCAGGGGACACGGGTTCATGCCCCGGTCCGGGAAGATCCCACATGCCGCAGAGCGGCAGGGCCCGTGAGCCATGGCTGCTGAGCCTGCGCGTCCGGAGCCTGTGCTCCACAGCAGGAGAGGCCACAACAGTGAGAGGCCCACGTACCACAAAAAAACAAAAACAAAAACAAAAAAATTGAATTTTAAAAGCAGCAAGAGAATAAACAAGTAGTTACATAAGGGAACCTCCATAAGATTATCAATGGATTTTCCAGCGTAAATTTTGCAGGTCAGAAGGGAGTGACATGATATATCCAAAGTGCTGAAAGAAAAAAACTTAAAAACAAAAATACTCTATCTGGCAAGGTTATCATTCAGAATTGAAGGAGAGATAAAGAGTTTCCCAGAAAAGCAAAAACTAAAGGAGTTTATCACCACTAAAGCACTATAAGAAATGTTAAAGAGACTTCTCTAAGTGGAAAAGAACAGGCCATAATTAGATATAAGAAAATATATGAAAGAAAAATATCTCACCAGTAATGGCAAACATATACGAAAAGTATTGGATCAACCGCTCATAAAACTAATATGAAGTTAAAGGATAAAAGTAGTAAAAGCAGGGCTTCCCTGGTGGCGCAGTGGTTGAGAGTCTGCCTGCCGATGCAGGGGACACGGGTTCGTGCCCTGGTCCGGGAGGATCCCACATGCCACGGAGCGGCTAAGCCCATGAGCCATGGCCACTGAGCCTGCACGTCCGGAGCCTGTGCTCCGCAACGGGAGAGGCCACAACAGTGAGAGGCCCGCATACCACACACACAAAAAAAAGTAGTAAAAGCAACTATAACTATAATAAGTAGTTAAGGAATACACAAAATAAAAAGATGTTTATTATGATGTAAAAAAATAAAACATGGAAGAGGGAGTGGTAATGTAGTGCTTTAGAATGTGTTCAAGTGACTATCAACTTAAAATAGACTGCTTTATATATTGCTTGTTATACATGAACCTCATGTTAACTACAAATCAAAAACCTATAATAGATACACAAAAAAATAAAGTCAAAGAAATCCAAATATAATACTAAAGAAAATCATCAAAACACAAGCGAAGAGAACAAGAGAGGAATGAAGGAACAGACAAAAACTACAAAAACAACCAGAAAACAATCAACAAAATGGCAATAAGTGCATACTTATCAATAATTACTTTAAATGTAAATGAACTAAATGCTCCAGTAAAAGACATAGGGTGGTTGAATGGATTAAAAACAAGACCTATCTATATGCTGCCTGCAAAAGACTCACTTTGGATCTAAAGACATGCAGACTGAAAGTGAAGGAATGGAAAAAGATATCCAGGCAAATGGAAATGAAAAGAAAGCTGGGGTAACAATATTTAATCAGATAAAATAGATTTTAAAACAAATACTGTACAAAAGACAAAGAAGTGTATTACAAAATGATAAACAGATCAATACAAGAAGAGGATATTACTCATTAACATATATGCACCAAATACATGAGCACCTAAATATATAAAGCAAACATAAACAGACATAAAGGGTAAAACTGACGACAATCAAATAAGAATAGGGGACTTTAACACCCACTTACATCAATGGACAGATCATCCAAACAGAAAATCTATTGAAACAGTGGTCTTAAATGACATATTAGATCATGTGAACTTAATAGATATTTACAGGATATCCCATCCAAAAATAGCAGAATACACAGTCTTTTCAAGTGCACATGGAACGTTCTCCAGTTTAGATCATATGATAGGCCACAAAACAAGTCTCAAATTTAAGAGAAGAGAAATTGTATCAAGCAATTTTTCCTGACCACAAAGGTATGAAACTATAAATCAATTACAGGAAGAAAAATGGGGAAATCACAAACACAGGAGACTAAACAACATGCTAATAAAAAACCAATGATTCAATGAACAAATGAAAGAGGAAATCAGAAAATACCTTGAGACATATGAAAATGGAAGCAAAGCTTTCCAAAGTCCATGGGATATATCAAAAGCAGTTCTAAGAGGGAATTTTACAGCAATATAGGCCTACTTCAAGAAACAAGAAAAATCTCAAAGAAACAACCTAACCTACCATCTAAAGGAATTAGAAAAAACAAAGCCCAAAGTCAGCAGAACAAATAAAATAATAAAGATCAGAAAGAAAATAAATAATATAGAGACACCCTTCCAAAATAGATCAATGAAACCAAGAGCTGGAATTTGAAAAGATAAACAAAATTGATAACCATTTAGCCAGGCTCATCATGAAAAAAAGAGAGAGGACCCAAATAAACAAAATAAGAAATGAAAGAAAAAATGACAACCAATATCACAGAGATTAAAAAAACTATAAGAGAATACTATGAATAGTTATATGCCAACAAAATGGACAACCTAGAAAAACTGGACAAATTTTTAGAAACATATGACCTTCCAAGACAGAAACAGATAAAAACTCTCATCAAAGTGGGTATAGGGGAAACATATCTCAACATAATAAAGGCCATCTATGACAAATCCACAGCTAACATCATATTCAGTGGTAAAAGGCTGAAAGCCTTTCCTCTAAATTCAGGAACAAGACAAGGATGCCCACTCTCACCACTTCTATTTAACATAGCATTGCAAGTCCTGGCCACAGTATGGAGGTTCCTAAAAAAACTAAATATAGAACTACCATACGATCCAGCAATCCCACTTATGGGTAATTGTCCAAAGAAAACAAAGACACTAATTTGAAAAGATACAATCACTCCAATATTCATAGTAGCATTATTTACAAAAGCTAAGATATAGAAGCAACCTAAGTGTTCATCAACAGATGAATGGATAAAGTAGATGTGGTATACATATACAATGGAATATTACTCAGCCATAAAAAAGGATGAAATTCTGCCATTTGCAATAATGTGGATGGACCTAGAAGGTATTATGTTCAGTGAAATAAGTCAGACAGAGAAAGACATATACTCTATGTAATCATTTATATGTGGAATCTAAAAATAAAACAAATGAAGGTATATAACAAAACAGAAACAGACTCACAAATATACAGAACAAACTAGTGGCTACTAGTGGAGAGAGGGAACATGGGAGGAGCAATGCAGAGGTAAGGGATTAAGAGATACAAACTACTATGTATAAAAAAATAAGCAACAAGGATATATTGTACACCACAGGGAAATACAGCCATCATTTTGTAATAACTTTAAATGGAGTATAATCTATTAAAATATTAAATCACTATATTGTACACCTGAAATTAATACAGTATTGTAAATCAACTATACTTCAATTAAAAAAAACAATAGTACAAAATAGAGGAGAGAAGCAAAATATGCAAATGACCAATAAACACATGAAGATATGGTCAACATCATTACTCAATAGTGTGATGTAAATTAAAACCACTATGAGATAGCACTACACACCTACTGGACGGTCTAAATTTAAAAATTTACCAATACCAAGTGCTGGCCAGGATAGAACAATTATAACTATCATACAGTGATTTGGGCAATATAAATTAAACAATTACCTAATCACTTAAATTAATAGCAATCACTATAAAATAAACAAAAATAAAATAGACAATTATTTTGGAAAATAGTTTGTTTCTTACAAAGTTAAGCATACATTTATAATGTGATTTAGACACGGTGGACAAACTTTGAAAACCCTGTTTTAGATAGTGTGGTTAAATATGTGACATAATTTTGTCCTTATAATAAAGTCTACATTTCCTAAAATCATGTGGTAATGTTGCCTTTGAAACTGACATGTAATGAGTTCCTCTGGAAGGTTAATAGCAAAATTCCTTTATGTTTGGTCCATGATGGGCTTTTCCACTCTATTAAGAATAAACAACATCAGAGCAAAAATTTTTTTTAGGAATGGGTGGGATGGTGAGGATAAGTGACAGTAATAATGATGATTCTTTGACAGATGAGCACCCTTCAGTTTAAAACGTCATGAAAAATTTGTAACAATATTGTCGAATCAAAGCTACCTTCAAGGTCCAGCCCAGACATAGCAATAGCCATGAAATTCATATTTGGTCACAAATTTTGGTCACCACTGCTCTTGACACGTATTGAAGAGCAGATGCAGAGAAAGGATGGCTTGATTCCAATACTTGTTTGGGACTAATCCTACTGATTTGACTTGCTATTGGATTTTTTTTTGTTTGTTTTTGCGGTATGCGGGCCTCTCACTGTTGTGGCCTCTCCCGTTGCGGAGCACAGGCTCCGGACGCACAGGCTCAGCGGCCATGGCTCACGGGCCCAGCCGCTCTGCGGCATGTGGGATCTTCCCGGACCGGGGCACGAACCCGTGTTCCCTGCATCGGCAGGCGGACTCTCAACCACTGCGCCACCAGGGAAGCCCTAGAATTTTTTTTTTTTTTTTTTTTTTTTTTGCTATTTTTTTGCCGTTTTCATTTTTTAATCTGGGATTAGTTCTCCACAATTACCTATGTATTGTGTGAGTTGTCTTTTATGAGATACTAGTTCAGAGACAAGTTTATCTTTGCATAAAAACAGCCATGCATTTAACCTTACTTCAATACTACTGGGAAATAACTGCTTTTGACTTAATTAATGAAAGATATACAGCTATAATAACTGGAAGGCAAACCACAAAGTGACCAGCGTGATTTAAAAGGACAATCTGGATACCACACCCAGGAGAAATCACATGGGAATATGAACCCTAGGGCCCCAACCCAACAACCACACAACTCTTTTGACTCTTCTGTCTTGCTGAGCTATAAGGACCTAAGTCTGATTTACATTCCTAGGTCTGCCCTCATATTGTGGGGAATATTATCAGAATGTTAGGACAATTTTCAATGCACAGCTCCTACTTCACAAAAGGAGGGAGCATTAAAATGTGCCCTACAGAAGAAAACTGGTAAAGGGTAGGCATAACTCTGCTTCCTCTCTCCTAGAATCTATTTCTTTCTCTTTCTCTCTATCTCTTTCTATTCCCTATAAATTCATCTTCTCCTTGATAAACCTGAGAAATCCCCAGAGAAAAGCCATGGTTTCTGATGATGGCAGGGGATCTTACAGATGTGTGAAGGTCATAAGATATAGTCATTGACCATTGTAGTGGGTTAAATAGTGTTCCCCCCAAATTCATGTCCACCTGGAACTTCAAAATGTGACCTTATTTGAAAACAGATTCACTGCAGATGTAATTAAAAGAATGGAGATGAGGTTGTATTGGATTAGGGTGCACTCTAAATCCCATGACTGGTATTCTCATCAGAAGAGAAGAAAACATAGAGATGCACAAAGAGAAGAAGGCCATGTGAAGCCAGAGGAGACTGGAATGATGCAGCTACAAGAAACACTACATATTGCTGGAAAGCCACTAGAAGAGGCAAAGGAGGATTCTTCCTAAGAGTCTGCAGAGGAAGCATACATAGCCCTGCCCATACCTTGATTTCAGACTTCTAGCCTTCAGAATTCTTAAAGAATAAATTTCTATCGTTTTAAGTTTGTTGTAATTTGTTAATGTAATTTGTTTAGTTTCCTAGGAAACTTAGACTATCATCTAACTCCTTTCTCTGGAGTTTTAGACACTGCTCTCATTCAACTTTCTACCTGTCTCTCCAACCACACTTCACTCTCTTCTGTCACCCTTTTCCTCTGTCTACAGCTTACATTATGGCATTCCCCAGAAGTCTGTCACTGGCCGTTTTCTCACTTTACATTCTCTGGGCAATCTTATCCAATTTCATGGTTTTAATGCCATTTCTCTGCTAATAAGTCACATACAGAAGCTCTAGTCAGACTTCTCTCTTGAGATTTACTTTTAATGTCCTATTAGACATCAAAAACGGACATCAGGAAGCACATGTTCAAAACTGAACTCATTTTTTAAACCCCCTTCCCATACTTTCTGCTCCTTCTTCTATTCTTCATTCTTTATTCTGTTTATTTTCATGTAACGTATTTGATCCAATGATAAAAGCCAGAAACCTTGAGTCATCCAAGAACGTCCACACTCCCTTACTCCCAATAGCTAATGTTTTAGCAATCTGTTTGTTTTATCACTTTAAGTTTCCCTGAATTAACTCTTTTCCTAGATCAGGTCCTTATCAACTTTAGTCTTATCTGCTAGAGTACTTTTCTGTCAATCTCTTTGCTCTTCAAACCATCCCATAATACTGCAGTTATCACAGTACCTCTAACATCTAACAATGATAGCATCACTCATCTGCTTAGAATTCTTCAAGTGTTCTCAACTGCCAAAAGGCACAAGCTCTTTAAAATGGCTTGACTCTCTTTTTGTCCCATTATTTCCCCAAATTCCTAACATGACTTCAGCCACACTGAACAATCTGCCATTCTCTGAATACATGAATCCTTCAAACATTTCCATGCCTTTGTCCATTCTGTTCTATCTTTTGAAATGCCCTTCATCCTTCCCAAATTTATACAGCTCACTGGGAGACACTTGATGTCTCCCAAAACGCTTCTCTGAGAACGTGTATATTTTATATGTTCCTTCCCTGGGTTACCACAGCTCACTATAGAAACAGTTACAGCACTTTCTCATTATTCTTTTAAGATATCTTTTCTTTTTTAAATTTAGTTTAATTTTTTTAATACAACAGGTAATTATTAGTTATCTATTTTATACATTTAGTGTATATATGTCAATCCCAATCTCCCAATTCATTCCACCACCACCACCCCCTTCCCACCCTGGTGTCCATATGTTTGTTCTCTACATCTGTGTCTCTATTTCTGCCTTGCAAACCAGTTTATCTATACCATTTTTCTAGATTCCACATATATGCATTAATATACGATATTTGTTTTTCTCTTTCTGACTTATCTCACTCTGTATGACAGTCTCTAGGTCCACCCACATCTCTACAAATAACCCAATTTCATTCCTTTTTAGGGCTGAGTAATATTCCATTGTATATATGTACAACATCTTAATCCATTCATCTGTCGATGGACACTTAGGTTGCTTCCATGTCCTGGCTATTGTAAATAGAGCTGCAGTGAACATTGTGGTGCATGACTGTTTTTGAATTATGGTTTTCTCAGGGTATATGCCCAGTACTGGGATTGCTGGGTCGTACGGTAGTTCTATTTTTAGATTTTTAAGGAACCTCCATACTGCTCTCCATAGTGGCTGTATCAATTTACATTCCCACCAACAGTACAAGAGGGTTCCCTTTTCTCCACACACTCTCCAGCATTTGTTGTTTGTAGATTTTCTGATGATGCCCATTCTGACTGGTGTGAGGTGATACCTCACTGTAGTTTTGATTTGCATTTCTCTAATAATTAATGATGTTGAGCAGCTTTTCATGTGCCTCTTGGCCATCTGTATGTCTTCTGTGGAGAAATATCTATTTAGGTATTCTGCTCATTTTTTGATTGGGTTGTTTTTCTAATATTGAGCTGCATGAGCTGTTTATATATTTTGGAGATTAACCCTTTGTCTGTTGATTAGATTGCAAATATTTTCTCCCATTCTGAGGGTTTTCTTTTTGTCTTGTTTATAGTTTCCTTTGCTGTACAAAAACTTTTAAGTTTCATTAGGTCCCATTTGTTTATTTTTGGTTTTATTTCCACTACTCTAGGAGGTGGGTCAAAAAAGATCTTGCTGTGATATATGTCATAGAGTGTTCTGCCTGTGTTTTCCTCTAAGAGTTTTATAGTGTCCAGTCTTACCTTTAGGTCTTTAAGCCATTTTGAGTTTATTTTTGTGTATGTTGTTAGGGAGTGTTCTAATTTCATTCCTTTACATGTAGCTGTCCACTTTTCCCAGCACCACTTATTGAAGAGACTGTCTTTTCTCCATTGTATACCCTTGCCTCCTCTGTCATAGATTAGTTGACCATAGGTGCATGGGTTTTTCTCTGGGCTTTCTATCCTGTTCCACTGATCTATAGTTCTGTTTCTGTGCAATTACCACATTGTCTTGATTACTGTAGCTTTGTAGTATAGTCTGAAGTCAGGGAATCTGATTCCTGCAGCTCCGTTTTTTTCCCTCAAGACTGCTTTGGCTATTCGGGGTCTTTTGTGTCTCCATACAAATTTTAAGATTTTTTGTCCTAGTTCTGTAAAAAATGCCATTGGTAATTTGATAGGGATGGCATTGAATCTGTAGACTGCTTTGGGTAGTAGAGTCATTTTCACAATATTGATTCTTCCAATCCAAGAACATGGTATATTTCTCCATCTGTTTGTGTCATCGTTGATTTCTTTCATTGGTGTCTTATAGTTTTCTGAGTACAGGTATTTTCTCTCCTTAGGTAGGTTTATTCCTAGGTATTTTATTCATTGTGTTGCAATGGTGAATGAGGTTGTTTCTTTAATTTCTCTTTCTGATCTTTCACGGTTAGTGTATAGGAATGCAAGTGGTTTCTGTGCATTTATTTTGTATCCTGCAACTTTACCAAATTCATTCATTGGCACTAGTAGTTCTCTGTTGGCATCTTTAGGATTATCTATGTACAGCATCATGTCATCTGCAAACAGTGACAGTTTTACTTCTTTTTTTCCAATTCGTATTTCTTTTTCTTCTCTGACTGCCATGGCTAAGACTTCCAAAACTATATTGAATAATAATGGTGAGTGGACAAGGACATCCTTGTCTTTTCCTGACCTTAGAGGAAATGCTTTCAGTTTTTCACCATTGAGAAAGATGTTTGCTTTGGGTTTGTTGTATATGGCCTTTATTATGTTGAGGTGGCTTCCCTCTATGCCCAGTTTCTGCAGAGTTTTTATCATAAATGGGTGTTGAATTTTGTCAAAAGCTTTTTCTGCATCTATTGAGATTTTCATATGGTTTTTATTCTTCAATTTGTTAATATGGTGTATCACACTGATTGATTTGCATATACTGAAGAATCCTTGCATCCCTGGGATAAATCCTACTTGATCATGGTGTATGATCCTTTTAATATGTTGTTGCATTCTGTTTGCTAGTATTTTGTTTAGGAGCTTTGCATCTACATTCATCAGTGATATTGGTCTGTAATTTTCTTTTTTGTAGTATCTTTGTCTGGTTTTGGTATCAGGGTGATGGTGGCCTCGTAGAATGAGTTTGGGTGTGTTCCTTCCTCTGCTATATTTCGGAAGAGTTTGAGAAGGATGGGTGTTAGCTCTTCTCTAAATGTTTGACAGTATTCACCTGTGAAGTCATCTGGTCCTGGACTTTTGTTTGTTGGAAGATTTTTAATCAGAGTTTCAATTTCATTACTTGTGATTGGTGTGTTCACATTGTCTATTTCTTCCTGGTTCAGTCTTGGAAGGTGGTGTTTTTCTAAGAATTTGTCCATTTCTTCCAGGTTGTCCATTTTATTGGCATAGAGTTGCTTGTAGTAGTCTCTTAGAATGCTTTGTATTTCTGTGGTGTCTGTTGTAACTTCTCCTTTTTCATTTCTAATTTTATTGATTTGAGTCCTCTCCCTCTTTTTTTTGCTGAGTCTGGCTAAAGTTTTGTCAATTTCGTTTACCTTCCCAAAGAACCAGCTTTCAGTTTTATTGATCTTTGCTATTGTTTTCTTTGTCTCTATTTTATTTATTTCTGTTCTGATCTTTATGATTTCTTTCCTTCTACTAACTTTGGGATTCATTTGCTCTTCTTTCTGTAGTTCCTTTAGGTGTAAGGTCATATTGTTTATTTGATATTTTTCTTGTTTCTTCAGGTAGGCTTGTATAGCTATAAACTTCCTTCTTAGGACTGCTTTTGCTGCATCCCATTGCTTTTAGATAGTCGTGTTTTCATTGTCATTTGTCTCTAGGTATATTTTGATATCCTCTTTGATTTCTTCAGTGATCTCTTGGTTATTTAGTAATGTATTGTTTAGCCTTCAAGTGTCTGTGTTTTTTACAGTTTTTTTCCCCATCTCTAATCTCATAGCATTGTGGTCAGAAAAGATGCTTGATATGATTTCTATTTTCTTAAATTTACTGAGGCTTGATTTGTGACCCAAGATGTGATGTGCCCTGGAGAATGTTCCATGTGCACTTGAGAAGAAAGTGTAATCTGCTATTGTCAGATGGAATGTCCTATAAATATCAATGAAATCTATCTGGTCTATTGTGTCATTTAAAGCTTGTGTTTCCTCATTAATTTTCTGTCTGGATGATGTGTCCATTGGTGTAAGTGAGGTGTTAAAGTCTCCCACTATTATTGTGTTACTGTCGATTTCCTCTTTTATAGCTGTTAACATTTGCCTTATGTATTGAGGTACTCCTATGTTGGGTGCATATATATTTATAATTGTTATATCTTCTTCTTGGATTGATCCCTTGATCGTTATGTAGTGTCCTTTCTTGTCTCTTGTAACAGTCTTTATTTTAAAGTCTATTTTATCTGATATGAGTATTGCTACTCCAGCTTTCTTTTGATTTCCATTTACATAGAATATAATATATTTTTATAATATATTTAATATTATAAATATATATATAAATATTTAGTGTTATAAATATATATATATAAAAAAATATATTTTTCCATCCCCTCACTTTCAGTCTGTATGTGTCCCTAGGTCTGAAGTGGGTCTCTTGTAGACAGCATATATACGTGTCTTGTTTTTGTATCCATTCAGCCAGTCTGTGTCTTTTGTTGGAGCATTTAATCCATTCACATTTAAGGTAATTATTGATATGTATGTTCCTATTACCATTTTCTTAATTGTTTTGGGTTTGTTTTTGTAGGTCCTTTTCTTCTCTTGTGTTTCCCACTTAGAGAACTTCCTTTAGCATTTGTTGTGAAGCTGGTTTGGTGGTGCTGAATTCTCTTAGCTTTTTCTTGTCTGTAAAGCTTTTGATTTCTCCATCCAATATGAATGAGATCCTTGCTGGGTAGAGTAATCTTGGCTGTAGTTTCTTCCCTTTCACCACTTTAAATATATCATGCCACTCCCTTCTGGCTTGTAGATTTTCTGCTGAGAAATCAGCTGTTAATCTTATGGGAGTTTCCTTGTATGTTAATTGTCATTTTTCGCTTGTTGCTTTTAATAAATTTTCTTTGTCTTTAAAGTTTGTCAGTTTGATTACTATGTGTCTCAGCGTGTTTCTCCTTGGGTTTATTCTGCCCGGGATTCTCTGTGCTTCCTGGACTTGGGTGGCTATTTCCTTTCCCATTTTAGGGAAGTTTTTGACTATGATCTCTTCAAATATTTTCTCATACCCTTTCTCTCTCTCTTCTCCCTCTGGGACACCTATAATGAGAATGTTGGTGCATTTAATGTCGTCCCAGAGGTCTCTTAGGGTATCTTCAATTCTTTTCATTCTTTTTTCTTTATCCTGTTCTGTGGCAGCGAATTCCACCATTCTCTCTTCCAGGTCCCTTATCTGTTCTTCTGCCTCAGTTATGCTACTATTGATTCCTTCTAGTATATTTTTCATTTCAGTTATTGTATTATTCATCTCTATTTGTTTGTTCTTTAATTCTTCTAGGTGTTTCTTCTTTAATTCTTCTAGGTCTTTGTTAAACATTTCTTGCATCTTCTTGATCTTTGCCTCCATTCTTTTTCCGAGGTCCAGATCATCTTCACTATCATGATTCTGAACTCTTTTTCTGGAAGGTTGCCTATCTCCACTTCATTTAGTTGTTTTTATGGGGTTTTATATTGTTCCTTCATCTGATACATAATCCTCTGCCTTTTTATTTTGCCTATTTTTCTGTGAATGTGGTTTTTGTTCCACACGCTGCAGGATTGTAGTTCTTCTTGCTTCTGCTGTCTGCCCTCTGGTGGATGAGGCTATCTAAGAGCCTTGTGCAAGCTTCCTGATGGGAGGCACTGGTTGTGGGTAGAGCTGGGTGTTTCCCTGGTCAACAGATTTTAATCCACTTGTCTGCTGATGGGTGGGGCTGAGTTCCCTCCCTGTTGGTTGTTTGGCCTGAGGCGACCCAGCACTGGAGGTTCCAGGCTCTTTGGTGGGGCTAATGTCTGACTCCGGGAGGGCTCACGCCAAGGAGTACTTCCCAGAACTTCTGCTGCCAGTGTCCTTGTCCCCATGGTGAACCACAGCCACCCCCTGCCTCTGCAGGAGACCCCCCAACACTAGCAGGTAGGCCTGGTTCAGTCTCCTATGGGGTCACTGCTCCTTCCCCTGTGTCCTGATGCACACACTACTTTGTGTGTGCCCTCCAAGAGTGGAGTCTCTGTTTCCCCCAGTCCTGTTGAAATCCTGCAATCAAATTACGCTAGCCTTCAAAGTCTGATTCTCTGGGAATTCCCCCTCCCATTGCTGGACCCCCAGGTTGGGAAGCCTGACATGGGGCTCAGAACCTTCACTCCACTTGGTGGACTTCTATGGTGTAATTGTTCCCCAGTTTGTGAGTCATGAACCCAGGGTTATGGGATTTGATTTTATTGTGATTGTGCCCCTCCTACCATCTCATTGCAGCCTATCCTTTGTCTTTGGATGTGGGGTATTTTTTTGGTGAGTTCCAGTGTCTTCCTGTCGATGACTGTTCAGCAGTTAGTTGTGATTTCGGTGCTCTCACAAGAGGGAGTGAGCACACATCCGTCTACTCTGCCATCTTGAACCAATCTCACACTTTCTCATTATTGATTGTTTCATCTAAAAGTTTTACTAGACAATATGGTCCATGAGATAGGGACAGTGCTACATTAATAGCCAATAAATATTTTAGAAATAATGAAAAATGAAGTAGATATATTAAAAGATTTAACAAATATGCAGTAGCCTATGTGTGTCAATGGATTTTTTATAATACATTGAGTTTAAATGAAGCAGCTGTTATCAAATTTGCTGTGATTGGGACAAATACTGTGAAAGGACGAGACTTGTGGAAGGCCTTGAAGAAACAGTAGGTCTTATACAATTAGTCTATGATATTCTGGACAAAATAAAAAGCAAGGACAAATTTGGCATTAGGATTCAACAAGGTGATGGATTTAAAGAAGTTTACAGTTAGTTTCTTTACCTTGACACTGGTGGCTTTGACTGGTTCTACTGAAATGTCAGCCTGGCATAGGCTAATGTAGTTGCCCAGTCCATGAACGGAACTGTTGTCCCTGGAGTACTTCTGGTTACAGAAGACGTCTAAAATATAATAAAATAAGAAAACTATCTTCCCAGTAACCTGGACAATGTTGGAATGAGTTAGAATCCTAGATCTTGGTTTCAAATGAAACGAATATGTATGGAACGTTCAAGTTACTCCTTAGCATGTTAAATTGCTTCCTCCAGGAACCATGGGAAATGAAAGCCAGTTAGTATCAGCTGGGAAAAGGACTTGGGAATTTCCTCTTATGGTTTTACTCAAGTCTGAAAATAGCACTACTGCAGGTTTGAGCATCCAATTTCATACTTTACTTTCTACACTAAGTCCCAAATGGGGAAAAATTTCAATGTCTTTGGACAAAACTGACCAAAACATCCAGCTGTTTGTTGTTGCTTCTCTTGTAGAAAAAAGCTGCATTTGAGAGCAAACTTGTCAAAAGGACTCTGTTGAATGGCCTATCACATGCCTCTGAAAGATGGGCATTATTAAAAATAGGAAATTATCTTGGACTCCCCTCCAGAAACTATATGATTTAATTATACTTAGTTTTACCTAAGAGTGTCCCTTAGCCAAGATTCTGAGGATTTAAGATATGAACAAAGATGAAAGAAGTTATCACACAATTTACATTTTATATAACATAGACTCAAATGACTACATTTTAAATTACTAAGAGAAATTGATAGAATTGAAATAAGTTAATTCCCCAATAAATACACTTTGTAAGGATTTCCATGACTGGGCCAATGGACATAGCTTTCAACAAGGAGGATATAGGCTGAGGAGTGAAGCAGAAAGAAAATGTGCTTCATTTTCCTTTTAATTCTTTTTCTGCCTGGAAAACAACTGGGTTTTCTATTTTTTTTAGGCAACATGCAGATTATCTATATAAAAATTAAGCCATAGTTCTCATTCTTACTGTAAATATTATGATCTACAAGAATTTAGTCTGGTCCATTAGCCAACTTAGTAAGTCATCTTCATCCTCGATTTTCTGATAAGTACCAACTACAAACCAATCCACTTGGTCCTAAAGAAAACATCCAACAGACTTTGATCTGATGGGATTTGGGGAGAAATATTTGATATGTTCCAAGGGAATTATCAGGAAGAGCTAATTTTAGCTACACAGATATAAAATGTTTTGTGCCAACCATTTTTCCCCTGGTGAAAGACTTCTCAAAGTTAAGTTCAACACGTCTACCTCTATGGGTAATTGTTATTTTATGGTTTTGGAATGTTTCTCCCTAATGTGTTAATGTCAAATATCACCAGTCTTCATTGACTCTCAGGTACCACCTCCTTGAACCTTTATCTAATACTACGTCAATACTCTTCTCATCCTTTCATTCTACTGATTATCTGTACCACACTTTTCAGTATAATCTAGGATGCACAGTTCTCTAACCACTTATGTTGCTCTACTTCACCCATCATTATTCCCATTTTACAAATAAAGAAACTGATTTTAAACATCTCTCTGCTTTAAGCCAGAAAAGAAAAGTCTGAAGAAACGAGGACTTCTAGTGGTCACACTCTTAAGTCATGAGGACTTTGACATTTCCCCCCAGTTTTATAAAATTATTGAATTGTTTAAATCCACATAATATCAGAAAAATCAAAGGATGACATGTTCACTGTTATAGAGTCTTTTGTTCTTATGCAGAAAATTCATTTTCCACTGGATCATGTGGGAGAAAGGTCAATGGCTAGCAAAGCCCAGGTTGTTGCCAATACCTTGGGTTCTGATTATTTTTAATCACCGGGATTGGTGGGAGAAATTCAGTGTAGGCATCAAAAAGGACAGATCAGACTACAAATATCTGGCTGCTGTTATTGTTTTCATTAGAAGAAAGTCAGAACATCATGTGGTCCAAAGAAACAGGGACTTAAATTCTCGAGGGGAGAATGTAGAAAAATAGCTCTAAAAAAAAAAAAAGTTATAAGTACATAAACCTTTAGTTTCTGTTTATTTTTCTTCTCTGGAAACATAAGGGACATGTAATAAATGTTTGCTAAGATGATTCATACAAGCAATTACCCGAGACAAATAAGTATCTCCTACAATGCCAGCTCCTTGTTGCTTTAAAACATCATATGATGATGTGTATTCATTCAACAAATACATTTTCAGGACTTGCCGTTTTTCAGACCCTGCATAGGTAAAGATTCTGCTAAAATGGTAGTGAAGATAGGAAGGAAACTCCCAGACACAAATGGACACATAAAGTTTCTATAAATTCATAAGCTCAGAGAGGAAAATGTTTTAAAAAATCAGTTTTACTCTTGGATACATTTTGTAATGGAAGACAAATAAATTTGGGAAAGAAAAATTGGAGAAGGCATGCAAAATTGGAATTGAATATATTGACCACCTTATGTAGATGAAGTCATTTTTGTTGGTTGAAGATAAAAAAAGTGTTACCCGATTGGCTCATAAATAATCATACTCTGTGAAGGTACAGAATAAGACTTGGGAAGCTTGTTTATGCAGAGAACTCTGACTTACTCAGATGCAAGATTCCAGTGCAAGACAATTTTATGCTCTGCCAGGAAATGAAGCAAGTATGTGGGACACAGGATGAGTCAAGGTGGAAGGATCAACTTTAGTGCTTTTCCTTTCCAATGTTGAAGTGCTGCTTCGGTCGGGAGTTTATTTTCCTCTCCCCTAGTGTGGTAACATCAAGGTTTGACTAAGGTTAAGAAACAATGCTCTAATCAGTACCAACCTTTTCTTTCCTGCCTCCTGTAATACAAATTCCTAGGACAATATTAAAGATGTACAGCCTACACAGGAGCGGAAGAGAGACAAGCTTGGAAACTGAATTTTAGACTTTGAGCAGAAAGCTGCTCTAGAAATAATCACTTTGATCCCTGGCTTCACTACTGTCTACAACAGTCATGTTTCTGCCATTGTAGGACATTTCCTATTTGCTAACACTCTTTGAAAATTACACTATGAAATTTAGAATTTCTTTTTATTTCCATCAAGTATGAGGGGGAAAAGTTCACCCCTCCCACATCTTCTGAAAGGAAATATTTCTTTTTACACAATTCAGCTAAGAACTATGTGCTAGGGAGTGGAGCTATGGATAAGATGAAGAAACTCCACAAGAAAGATCCTAGGGAAAAGGTCCAAGAGGTGGATGGGATGTAGGGGAATACTTAGGATGACCCAGCCCCTTTTAGGTTCCTAGGGGGACGTGAAGATCTAGCGACCAGATCTAAAAAAGCAGAATAAAGAAGAATCCATGGTGCTACTGACCACTTTGATCCTAGATCCTGAAAAGTTGCCTAGTGCTCATTTTTCCCATTTTAGAAGTGGAAAGGCATGAATACTTCAATGACTTTGGTTTCCCAACATTTCTCCTTACTGAAGAAGGAGCCAGGAAGCTATTGACTAGGTCCAATGACCTACAAGACTGCAATCTTTTTTTAGAGCCCTTTAAAAGGGGACAGAGAATTCAAGGTTACCAAAAAGCACAGATTATAAATGCCAAAGTGGAATCACTCTCCTGATTTCATGAAAAGCAGAGCCTATAAAGTGGGCATGCCAAGAGGCCCGACCTCAGGTGTGAACTGATTTCCCCAGAGCACTGGGGAGCCTCTTAGGGAAGAGTTTTGTCTGCATTTGGAGACCTGGAGACTAGAACTCCAAATGTGTCTAGATTCTGGAGATCTTAGGGGTATACACACTGTAAAATGTAACTTCCTGTTTCTATAGGAAAGAAACTCTTTTAACAGGGCTAATAAAATGAGCTCCTGATGAGGCCCCTCAGACATCCAATAGGCAGAACGAAACACACTTTGATGAGGTAAGCATAAGGGGATCAGAAACATCCCCCCCCCCGCCCCTAAAAGGCTTTCCTTTCAAAGCCAGGTGGGATAAAAATTTAAGGATGCTCCATACTTTGCTCAAGGCAGGATATCTGGAGCAAGATTTTGAAGGTATCAAAGGATTAATGAGGACCTAATTAGGAACCAGCCAGTAGTCACCCAGCCTGTGTCATCCTCTATTGCTGCCTGGCCTGATTATACGTAGCGTTTCAACCCCATCTACCATCACACCCAACCTTGTTCAGTAAGCCTCAATATTAAAAAGAACTGTTCTGAAACACCTCTCATATGAGACAGCAATTGTGAGTAAATTTTAACTCTTAAAATGTGTGGAGTCACATAATCCTTTTGAATCTCCCTGTAATAGGAGGTACACAATTACACATTTAGAACTTAAGATGCTTAGTTAGGAGCTATGGGTTTAACATAATTGAAGAAGACTTCATCTCAATGTTAGGAAGAATTTCTAGCAAACAGTTGTTTTTAGGAAGATGAGAGGCAAGTTGTTTCAGAAGGTAGTGAGTGGTCTAGCTCTGGAACTGAGGCTGAGCAACACCTGCAATGAATAACATAGGCCTTATATTATGATATGATATCATCTATAAGATGTGATATGATATGGTATTCAAATAAATTGGCAGTTATATTCGACAACCTCTACAATCACTTCCTACTCTGAGATTCTATCATAAATAAATGTGGACACAGCAGACCACTTGCAATGGTTAATAACAAGGGCTTCCCTCCTAAGGAAGGCATTTAGATATTATTTGGGTCTTTGTACAGCACCGTTCATAGGGTCAGGGAATCAGTTTCTCTCTATGCAGACCTACTACCTGGTCTAGTCTTTGAAACAGTAGATAGATTCTGTTCCAAACCAATAATCTCCCTTGAGAAGATTTGAAATTTCATTTATAGGTTCAATTTGTGTGTGACTTGAAGATTGCTCTCTGAGGTCTTTTTTAAAGCGCAGACACCCCTTGAAAGCATCAAAGGTTCCTAGGTAAATTCCTAGGTAGATTATGGACCAGGAGACATTGAGTGAGCCTGTAGAACAAGGTTTCTCAACCTTGGCACTAATGCCATTCTGTCATGGGGGCTTTCCTGAAAACTGTAGTGTGTTCAGCAGCATCCCTGGCCTCTACCCACTTGATACTACTAGCACCCCACTCACTTGATATAACCACAAATATCTCCAAATGTGACCAAATGTCTCCTGTGGGGTAAAAATGTTCCTAGTTGAGAATTACTGCTGCTGTCAAGAGTTAGAAAATAAGAGGCATAGGAATCTGGTAGAAGAAGACCTGTGATCTGGGAGGTGAGGCCATGAAAGGGAGGTGTAACCAAATTCACAATTTTTCCTAGAGTTAGACCTGCTTTCAGAGAACAGTTTTCCACCACTCACATTTCCTATATCTTCTGTACCAGGGAGGACAAGAAGCCCTTTTAGAAATGTCAGAAACTCCTTGGTGTTTGTAACAATAATATATATATGTTACATAACTGTGGCTTTCCCTTTAACTTGCTGCTTAGGCAAATCCAAAATCCCTAGGGTAGGCTGTCAGGAAGAGCAGATTGAAGCTCTTTGTGAGTCAAACCTGCAGTCCCTGGGAGGAATTTCTTCTTCAAGGGAACCTCAGTTCTGTTCTTAAAGCCTTTCAATTGATTAAATCATGCCCACTGGTATGCATTTCATGATGTGCTTTGAAAAAACTTCAGAGAGCAATCTTCAATTCACAAACAAATTGAACCTATAAATGAAATTTCTCTAAGGTAATCTCCTTTACATCTCCTTGAAACGACTGCAGATGTTAATTACACCTAGGTTAGTGTTTGATTGAATAATTAAGGTCTGCAGCCTAGTTAGAGGCATAATGCTTACCATCACAGTGTTCTAGAAGCTATTCTTCAGGTTCTGATATTTTGTCCGTGAGCACATTCTCCCGTTCATCTCATTTGAGCTGTGCTGGAGGCTCTGATCATTCACAGGTCCTGTTACTGGTATGCATTTCATGATGCTGCTGTGCTGTGGCCAGGCAGAGTCTAAACTCAGCATTAGAATTTTCATGGACTTAAGAGTATCTTTAAAAGGATCTAAAGAGACATTTTCCAAAGAAATGCAAATGGCCAAAAAGCCAATAAAAAGATGCTTAACATCATTAGCCATTGGAGAAATGCAAATAAAAACCACAATGAGATACCGCTTCACACACACTAGAATGATTATAATAAAAAAAGATAGAGGGAGAGATCTTCAAGATGGCAGAGGAGATCACCTTCCTCCCCACAAATACATCGGAAATACATCTAAATGTGGAACAACTCCTACAGAACACCTACTGAACCCTGGCAGAAGACCTCAGACCTCCCAAAAGGCAAGAAACTCCCCATGTACCTGGGTAGGGCAAAAGAAAAAAGAAAAAACAGAGACAAAAATATAGGGACGGGACCTGCACCAGTGGGAGGGAGCTCTGAAGGAGGAAAGGTTTCCACACACTAGGAAGCCCCTTCGCGGGCGGGCGGAGACTGCAGGTGGCGGAGGCGGGGGTGGGGGTCGGGGGGGTGGAAGCTTCAGAGCCACAGAGGAGATCACAGCAACAGGGATGCGGAGGGCAAAGCGGAGAGATTCCCGCACGGAGGATCAGAGCCGACCAGCACTCACCAGCCCAAGAGGCTTGTCTGCTCACCCGCCGGGGCAGGCAGGGGCTGGGAGCTGAGCTCCGGCTTCAGTCGGATCCCAGGGAGAGCACTGGGGTTGGCTGTGTGAACACAGCCTGAAGGGGGCTAGTGCACAACAGCTAGCCAGGAGGGAGTCCAGGAAAAAGTCTGGAGCTGAGGAAGAGGCAAGAGACCATTGTTTCAGGGTGCGCGAGGAGACGGGATTCAGAGCACCATCTAAACAGGCTCCAGAGATGGGCGTGAGCTGCGGCTATCAGCGCCGACACCAGAGACGGGCATGAAACGCTAAGGCTGCTGCTGCCGCCACCGAGAAGCCTGTGTGCAAGCACAGGTCACTCTCCACGCCTCCCCTCCCGGGAGCCTGTGCAGCCCATCACTGCCAGGGTCCTGGGATCCAGGGACAGCTTCCCGGGGGGGAGAATGCACAGTGCGCCTCAGGCTGGTGCAACGTCACGCTGGCCTCTGCCGCCGTAGGGTCGCCGCGTATCCGTACCCCTCCCTCCCCCCCAGCCTGAGTGAGCCAGAGCCCCTGAATCAGCTGCTCCCTTAACCCCGTCCTGTCTGGGCAAAGAACAGACGCGCTCAGGTGACTTACACGCAGAGACGGGGCCAAATCCAAAGCTGAACCCCAGGAGCTGTGTGAACAAAGAAGAGAAAGGGAAATCTCTCCCAGCAGCTTCAGGAGCAGCGGATGAAATCTCCACAGTTAACTTGATATACCCTGCATCTGTGGAATACCTGAATAGACAACGAATCATCCCAAAATTGAAGTGGTGGACGTTGGAAGCAATGATATATAGACTTTTTTTTCTTTTTCTCTTTTTGTGAGTGTGTATGCTTCCTTGTGTGATTTTGTCTGTATAGCTTTGCTTTAACCATTTGCCCTGGGGTTCTGTCAGGCTGGGTTTTTTTGTTGTTTGTTTTTTTCTAGTATAGTTTTCAGCACTTATCATTGGTGGATTTGTTTTTCGGTTTGGTTGCTCTCTCTTTCTTTTTTCTTAATTACTTCTAATTTTTTTCAATTTTTAATAATTATTTTTTATTCTCACAAATTCATTTTATTTCATTTTACTTTTTTCTTTGTTTCTTTCCCTTTTTCTCCCTTTCCTTCTGAGCCATGAGGCTGACAGGGTCTTGGTGTTCCAGCTGGGTGTCAGGCCTGTGCCTCTGAGTGGGGAGAGCCAAGTTCAGGACATCGGTCCACCAGAGACCTTTTGGCTCCATGTAATACCAAACAGAAAAAGCTCTCCCAGAGATCTCCATCTCAACGTTAAGACCCACCTGCACTCAATGACCAGCAAGCTACAGTGCCGCACAACCTTTGCCAGACAACTAGCAAGACAGGAATACAACCCCACCCATTAGCAGAGAGGCTGTCTAAAATCATAATAAGGTCACAGACAACACAAAACACACCACCGGACGCGGTCCTGCCCACCAGAAAGATAAGATCCAGCCTCATTCGCCAGAACACAGGCACTAGTCCCCTTCACCAGGAAGCCTACACAACCCACTGAACCAACCTTAGCCACTGGGGCAGACACCAAAAACAATGGGAACGGGCTTTCCTGGTGGCACAGTGGTTGAGAATCCACCTGCCAATGCAGGGGACACGGGTTCAAGCCCTGGTCGGGGAAGATCCCACATGCCGCGGAGCAACAAAGCCCGTGTGCCACAACTACTGAGCCTGTGCTCCAGAGACCATGAGCCACAACTAATGAGCCTGCATGCCACAACTACTGAAGCCCGCACGCCTAGAGCCTGTGCTCCGCAATGAGAAGCGACCTCAATGAGAAGCCACCACAATGAGAAGCCTGCGCACTGCAACGAAGAGTAGCTCCCACTCACCGCAACTAGAGAAAGCCCATGTGCAGCAGTGAAGACCCAAAACAGCCAAAAATAAATAAATTAAAAACAAACAAGCGAACCAAAAAACAATGGGAACTACGAACATGCAGCCTGTGAAAAGGAGACCCCAAACACAGTAAGTAAAGCAAAATGAGAACACAGAGAAACACACAGCAGATGGAGGAGCAAGGCAAAAACCCACCAGACCAAACAAATGAAGAGGAAATAGGCAGTCTACCTGAAAAAGAATTCAGAATAATGATAGTAAAGATGATCCAAAATCTTGGAAATAGAATGGAGAAAATACAAGAAACGTTTAACAAGGACCTAGAAGAACTAAAGAGCAAACAAACAGTGATGAGCAACACAATAAATGAAATTTAAAATGCTGTAGAAGGAAACAACAGCAGAATAACTGAGACAGAAGAATAGATAAGTGACCTGAAAAGTAAAGTAGTGGAAATAACTACTGCAGAGCAGAATAAAGAAAAAAGAATGAAAAGAACGGAGGATTGAGGACAGTCTCAGAGATCTCTGGGGCAACATTAAATGCACCAACATTCGAAATATAGGGGTCCCAGAAGAAGAAGAGAAAAAGAAAGGGATTGAGAAAATATTTGAAGAGATTATAGTCGAAAACTTCCCTAATATGGGAAAGGAAATAGTCAATCAAGTCCAGGAAGCACAGAGAGTCCCATACTGGAAAAATCTAAGGAGAAATATGCCAAGACACATATTAGTCAAACTATCAAGAATTAAACACAAAGAAAAAATATTAAAGGCAGCAAGGGAAAAACAACAAATAACATACAAGGGAATCCCCACAAAGGATAACAGCTGATATTTCAGCAGAAACTCTGCAAGCAAGAAGGAAGTGGCAGGACACATTTAAAGTAATGAAAGGGAAAAACCTACAACCAAGATTACTCTACCCAGCAAGGATCTCATTCAGATTTGTCGGAGAAATTAAAATCTTTACAGCAAGCAAAAGCTAAGAGAATTCAGCACCACCAAACCAGCTTTACAACAAATGCTAAAGGAACTTCTCTAGGCAGGAAACACAAGAGAAGGAAAAGACCTACAATAACAAACCCAAAACAATTATGAAAATGGTAATAGGAACATACATATAGATAATTACCTTAAATGTAAAAGGATTAAATGCTCCAACCAAAAGACATAGAATGGCTGAATGGATACAAAAAAAAGACCCATATATATGCTGTCTACAAGAGACACACTTCAGACCTAGGGACACATACAGACTGAAAGTGAGGGGATAGAAAAAGGTATTCCATGTAAATGGAAATCAAAAGAGAGCTGGAGTAGCAATACTCATATCAGACAAAATAGACCTTAAAATAAAGACTGTTACAAGAGACAAAGAGGACACTACATAATGATCAAGGGATCAATCCAAGAAGAAGATATAACAATTGTAAATATTTATGCACCCAACATAGGAACACCTCAATACAGTGGGCAAATGCTAACAGCCATAAAAAGTGAAATTGACAATAACACAATCATAGTAGTGGACTTTAACACCCCACTTTCACCAACGGACAGATCATCCAAAATGAAAATAAATAAGGAAACACAAGCTTTAAATGATACATTAAACAAGACGGACTTAATTGATATTTATAGGACATTCCATCCAAAAATGACAGAATAAACTTTCTTCTCAAGTGCTCATGGAACATTCTCCAGGATAGATCATATCTTGGGTCACAAATCAAGCCTTGGTAAATTTAAGAAAATTGAAATCATATCAAGTATCTTTTCTGACCACAACGCTATGAGACTAGATATCAATTACAGGAAAAAATCTGTAAAAAAAAATACAAACACATGGAGGCTAAACAATGCACTATTTAATAACCAAGAGATCACTGAAGAAATCAAAGAGGAATTCAAAAAATACCTAGAAACAAATGACAATGAAAACACAGTGACCCAAATCCTATGGGATGCAACAAAAGCAGTTCTAAGAGGGAAGTTTATAGCAATACAATCCTACCTCAAGAAACAAGAAACATCTGAAGAAAACAACCTAACATTACACCTAAAGCAATTAGAGAAAGAAGAAAAAAAAACCCAAAATTAGCAGGAGGAAAGAAATCGTAAATATCAGATCAAAAAGAAATGAAGGAAACAATAGCGGAGATCAATAAAACCTAAAGCTTGTTCTTTGAGAAGATAAACAAAATTGATAAACCATTAACCAGACTCATCAAGAAAAAAAGGGAGAAGACTCAAATCAATAGAATTAGAAATGAAAAAGGAGAAGCAACAACTGACACTGCAGAAATACAAAGGATCATGAGAGATTACTACAAGCAACTCTATGCCAATAAAATGGACAACCTGGAAGAAATGGACAAATACTTAGAAAAGCACAACCTTCCAAGACTGAACCAGGAAGAAATAGAATATATAAACAGACCAATCACAAGGAATGACATTGAGACTGTGATTAAAAATCCTCCAACAAACAAAAGCCCAGGATGAGATGGCTTCACAGGCAAATTCTATCAAACATTTAGAGAAGAGTTAACACCTATTCTTCTCAAACTCTTCCAAAATATAGCAGAGGGAGGAACATTCCCAAACTCATTCTATGAGTCCACCATCACCGTGATACCAAAAGCAGACGAAGATGTCACAAAGAAAGAAAACTACAGGTGAATATCACTGATGAACATAGATGCAAAAATCCTCAACAAAATACTAGCAAACAGAATCCAACAGCACATTAAAAGGATCATACACCATTATCAAGTGGGGTTTATCCTAAGAATGCAAGGATTCTTCAATATATGCATTTCAATCAATGTGATACACCATATTAACAAATTGAAGGAGAAAAACCATATGATCATCTCAGTAGATGCAGAGAAAGCTTTCGACAAAGTTCAACACCCATTTATGATAAAAACCCTCCAGAAAGTAGGCATAGAGGGAACTTACCTCAACATAATAAAGGCCATATATGACAAACCCACAGCCAACATCATTCTCAATGGTGAAAAACTGAAACCATTTTCTCTAAGATCAGGAACAAAAGAAGGTTGTCCACTCTCACCATTATTATTCAACGTAGTCTTGGAAATTTTAGCCATAGCAATCAGAGAAGAAAAAGAAATAAAATGAATCCAAATCAGAAAAGAAGAAGTAAAGATGTCACTGTTTGCACATGACATGATACTATACATAGAGAATCCTAAAGACTCTACCAGAAAACTACTAGAGCTAATCAATGAATTTGGTAAAGTAGCAGGATACAATATTAATGCACAGAAATCTCTTGCAATTCTATACACTAATGATGAAAAATCTGAAAGCGAAATTAAGGAAACACTCCCATTTATCATTGCAAGAAAAAGAATAAAATACCTAGGAATAAACCTACCTAAGGAGACAAAAGACCTGTATGCAGAAAACTATAAGACACTGATGAAAGAAATTAAAGAAGATACAAACTGATGGAGAGTTATACCATGTTCTTGGATTGGAAGAATCAACATTGTGAAAATGACTATACTACCCAAAGCAATCTACAGATTCAATGCAATCCCTATCAAACTACCAATGGCATTTTTCACAGAACTGGAACAATAAATTTCACAATTTGTATGGAACCACAAAAGACCCCGAATAGCCAAAGCAATCTTGAGAAAGAAAAACGGAGCTGGAGGAATCAGGCTCCTGGACTTCAGACTATACTGCAAAGCTACAGTAATCAAGACAGTATGGTAGTGGCCCAAAAACATAATTATAGATCAATGGAACGGGATAGAAAGCCCAGAGATAAACCCATGCACATATGGTTACCTTATCTTTGATAAAGGAGGCAAGAATATTCAATGAAGAAAAGACAGTCTTTTCAATAAGTGGTGCTGGGAAAACTGGACAGGTACATTGAAAAGAATGAAATTAGAACACTCCCTAACACCATACACAAAAATAAACTCCAAATGGATTAAAGACCTAAACATAAGGCCAAACTCTATAAAACTTTTAGAGGAAAACATAGGCAGAACACTCTATGACATAAATCACGGCAAGATCGTTTTTGACCCACCTCCTAGAGAAATGGAAATAAAAATAAACAAATGGGACCTAATGAAACTTAAAAGCTTTTCCACAGCAAAGGAAACCATAACCAAGATGAAAAGACAACCGTCAGAATGGGAGAAAATATTTGCAAATGAAGCAACTGACAAAGGATTAATCTCCAAAATTTACAAGAAGCTCATGCAGCTCAATATCCAAAAAACAAACAACTCAATACATAAATGGGCAGAAGACCTAAACAGACATTTCTCCGAAGAAGATATACAGACTGCCAACAAACACATGAAAGAATGCTCAACATCACTAATCATTAGAGAAGTGCAAAGCAAAACTGGCCATCAGAATGGCCATCATCAAGAAATCTACAAACAATAAATGCTGGAGAGGGTGTGGAGAAAAGGGAACCCTCTTGCACTATTGGTGGGAATGTAAATTGATACAGCCACCATGGAGAACAGTATGGAGGGTCCTTAAAAAACTAAAAATAGAACTACCATGTGACCCAGCAATCCCACTACTGGGCATATACCCTGAGAAAACCATAATTCAAAAAGAGTCATGAACCACAATGTTCATTGCAGCTCTATTTACAACAGCCAGGACAAGGAAGCAATCTAAGTGTCCATCGACAGATGAATGGATAAAGAAGATGTGGCCCATATATACAATGGAATATTACTGAGCCATAAAAAGAAATGAAATTGAGTTATTTGTAGTGAGGTGGTTGGACCTAGAGTCTTTCATACAGAGTGAAGTAAGTCAGGAAGAGAAAAACAAATACTGTATGCTAACATATATATATGAAATCTAAAAAAAAAAAAAAGGTTATTAGGAACCTAGGGGCAGGACAGGAATAAAGATGCAGATGTAGAGAATGGACTTGAGGACATGGGGAGGGGGAAGGGTAAGCTGGGACGAAGTGAGAGAGTGGCATGGACTTATATACACTACCAAATGTAAAACAGGTAGCTAGTGGGAAGCAGCCGCATAGCACAGGGAGATCAGCTCAGTGCTTTCTGACCACCTAGAGGGGTGGGATAGGGTGGGAGGGAGGGAGACGCAAGAGGGAAGAGATCTAGGGATATATGTATATGTATAGCTGATTCACTTTGTTATAAAGCAGAAACTAACACACCATTGTAAAGCAATTTTATTCCAATAAAGATGTTTAAAAAATGCAAAGAAAAAAGATAACAAGTGTTAGTGATAATGTGAAGAAATTATAACTCTGATATACTGCTGAGAGATATAAAATGCTGCAGCTGCTTTGGAAAATGGTCTGGCAGTTCTTCAAAAGAGTAAATGTTGAGTTACCATACAACCTAACAATTCCACTCCTCGGAATACCAAGAGAAATGAAAACGTACGTCCACATAAAAACTTGTAAACAAGTGCTAATGTCAGCATTATTTATAGTATCCAAAAAGTGGAAATAATCCAAATGTCTACCAATTGATGAATGGATAAATAAAATGTGGTATATTCATAGACTGGAATATTATATATTCAAAAAAGAGAATAAAGTACTGATACATACATTGATAAACCCTGAAAACATTATGATACTGAAAGAAGCAAGTCACAAATTATACCACATATTGTGTGATATCACATGTTGTATGATTCTTATGAAATGTCTGCAATAGGTAAATGCATAAGGACAGAAAGTAGATTAGTGGTTACCAGGAGCTGGAAGGGTTCAAGGGAAAGGAAAAGTGACTGGTAATAGGTATGGGGTTTCCTTCTGGGGTGATGAAAATGTTCTAAAGTTGTGGTAATAGTTGCACAGCTCTGTGAATATACTGTTGTAAAAAACATTAAATTGTAAACAGATGAATTGTACAGTATATAAATTATACCTCAATAGATACACACACACACACACACACACACACACAATAAAGAGTATCTTTGGAAAGCCTGGCTGCAGAAGAATTTAGCAGACCTGTCAGGGCAAGGCTCTCTCAGAATGATGAACAGCCAATGCCCACATCATCCGCTGGCTTCAGGCCATCAGGGAGCCATCAGAGGAAAGGAGTCAGTGAGATGTTTATTGCTTACTATTTGCCACTCATACCAATCAAACTGGAAGAAGGAATCTCAGCATCTCCCTTCCTGTGCCACTCTCTGACAACAGCTGTGTAGTCTGCCAACTAAAGCAGGCTAATGAGAGTGGAACCCATCCAAGAGAAAACTCAAACGCTTGCCTAGACAGAGTGTTAGCTCAGAAACTGTTCTTTTACCTCAGTGGCTTAAGAATTTTGATTCATTTGGTAATAGTTTACCTTTGATGATATATGAATGCATGACTCATTTTGTGGCTTTTAGCACCTCGATGTTGGGAACTTACTGAAGTCTATTTCACTTATTCCAGAGAGAGCCCTGGACTTATGTCCAACCTTCCTCCTTGCTCCTGGCTCCCATAATAGGGAGTTTCTTTTATGTTGGCCTCTCAGGAGAGGCGCTCAGGACAAATGGTGTCATTCCACTGTTACAGCTCTAGATCTTTGAGGGCTTTTTTCTTTTGTATCTTCTATTAAAGTATAAATATTAATTATCGGATAATAGCTTTAGCTAGGATTTTCAAAAATGGGACATAGGTTGAAAAAGATAATACAATTTTTCTTCAGGCTTGACCTTGCTAAGATCAGAGCGAGGGCAATGGATTTTTCTAGCAGGAACGCACCAAGTAGTTGACCACCACTATGTTGGGTCTGGTGCCATGGGTCCAGAACTTCATGCAACCAAACTGTGGGCAAAAATAATTTTCACTGACATTATGACTCAAATTCTGCAGGCTTGTTGCCTTCACTCATAGAACTGTAAGAACTTGGTCCCTTGAAAAGTTCCCCCAAGGTATTTCTGGGTTTCCCCATGGAAGCCTCACATGTGTTCAAGCAGGCCCTTTACATGCTGCTGTTCTCCCTGGGCCTCTGCTCATGATCTCCCCCTCATCTGGGCAACTGCTGTATCCATGAGCTCTCACTCTATATACCATTTACAACCTACCGAAGAAAGCTGTCTAGCCCTGGGGGCTATTTCCCATTGCTTAAAGCACCAACAGAACCCTGCATTTCTTTTAGCCCTTAAAATGGCCCACTTGACAGTGTTTATCCAACCCTTGCTAGGGTGTTCAAAAACCATTCCCAAAACACTATGAGGTACCAGGTTATACCTCTTCCACTGACCTCTCAGGTATCTGTGCTCAAAGTTTCTTGCAGGTACCTTCAGGCAAAGTAAGCCAAAACCCAATTCAGACCCAACAATTCCAAGTCATGATCAGACATCCCTACAAAATTCTCTATATTCTTTAGGCTACGCCAGAGTCAACTTACCTTATACTCAAGTTTGATAGGTTTTGATCAAATCTAGGAACTTCAGTATAAAAAGCCACATTTTCAATTTATTAATTTATAAGGAAAAAGTGTTACCAAGTTAGCGTTATCTCTCTCTATATCTCTTAATAGAAAAGTGTAGTTGGTTGGCCAAGCTTTTAGAAGAATTATTGGTAAAAGGCCTAAGAGCAAAGAATTATATAATATGAATGGCCACCATCAATAACTTATAGCAGTTTTTGTTCATGAAATTTAGATTTTTCATGTTTCCATCAGCCATGTGTTTACAAACCAGGAGTGTATATCTCATCCTTTAAATTTGGTTGACTTCTACTTATCTCAGTTGCAAAGAAATCCTCAAATTCTACTGTACCTTAGCTTTCCATTCCTTTTAAATCATAACCCTCCCTAGGTTTAGGACTTGGAATAGACAACAGTTTAGAATTTACCAATTAAGGCTTTGATAATCCCTTATTAATGAGGATCAGTCTGACTGTAGATTGCTGTGTAACAAGACTTTATAGGAGTTACCACTTTTATCTATATTCATGTAACAGGATGTCAAATTGGGATTCTTGGTTTCCCAGCTTTTTATGTGATACAAAGGCCATGAATGATAAAAGAAGTGCCAGGTACTTGACTATCTATGCAGAGCAAGCTAAGAGATTCTAAAAACAGTCCTGCCAACATCTGCCTATCAACTACCTCTTACCTACATGAGAAGTTGAAGCAGTTGGTAGAGAAGAATGTCATGGGAAGATTTCTGGTATGCTGTGATGTCCATCCCCTCCTGTGGGGAAGGGCAGGAGAGTTCTTCCCCTTATCTCAAGTCAACTGAAGAGAAACTTGAAGAGAACCACGTGTAGAACTCGACATGTATCCCTTGGAGTTTGAGAACATAGGAACTGCATACAACTCCTACTTGGGAAAATCTAAATGGGAGAGCTGGGGGCCATGGCTAGCCTTGCATGGTAGCAGGAGAAGTAGCTGCCATGGGAAGAGCCTGTCCTCCTAGTTTGATATGTGTCAGATGTGGACTCTTGAGAAGAGGAGACGAACGGGGTCACAGAGAGAGAGTGAGGCCAAGAAGTTTTCCCGGATAGTGAAGACACCCCAACAGAGGAGGGACTGGTCAAAAACCAGGAATGGAGAGCAGCTTACAAATAACCACTGCGGGAGGCATTGCTTGAATCAAGGGAACTGTGGTTAGAGTGATGAGGTGGGGTCTTTATAAAATACACACACACACCAATGACAAAGACAGACTTGGACATCTGCCAAAACAGGAGTTACCAGAAAATCTAAGAAATCTGTCCAAGGTTTCATCCAGGGTGGGGAGAACAAGTTGAGAGAGTAGTTGGAATAGGCAATAATGAGAAATAATAATGGTCATTATTATTTAGTCACTCAACGCAGTGGTCACTATGTTTAAAAAGCTTTACATATATTAATCCATAAAATTGGTCTCGACTTGCTCTCTATCAATGTTCAATATACCAGTTACACTTACCTTTCCTATCATTTCCACATCTGACAAATATATATTAAGCACCTATAATGTGCAACTCAATGCTGAAAATACAGCAGTGAACGAGACAGATATTTTAATGAGAGGGACGATATCCAAGCAGACAAATAAGATAAGAACAAATTGTGGTAAGTGTTGTAATGCAATTAACATGGTGCTGCAATAGAGTAATCGGAGAAAGTCAATCGAGGCCACTGTCTAGAGAAACTTGTGAACACCCACGTGTGATTCAGCTTGAATTACCTCACTGAGTTAGCATCAGAGTTCCATCAACTATCTATCACAGAGCTCATCTGGGCCAAAAGATTCTGTCATCATACACGCTGACATACCTGAAAGTCCATTTTCCAACCTATCATTGGCCAACCATTGCAGAGGGGACCATTCTTTCAAGTTCAGTCTTTGTTTCTTCACTGGGATTGAATCCAGCTGTGAACTTCAACTTTATGCTCTTTTTATCAATCAGAATACCCAGAGAACCACCAGCATTCAATTGTTTTCTGTAATGAGAGATGAGGCTGGGCATAGGAGTCTATCATTCTCAAAGATCCCCCAAATCTTTTGAGAATATGAATCTCAGAATCTTGCTAAGAAGCAAAAGAGACTTAGTTAAGTTTACCTTCTCCCCTGTTCTCCTAGGGGTCTTTGTTTCAAAAATCTACTGGAGGAACTTCAAGGCTAAGAACTGTTGTGAGGACTTGGAAACCTGTTATTATTACCTCTGTTCCCTCTAAGGCCCATGTGGCCAGTGTCCCTCTGCATGTTCATTTCCTCTTTTTTTTTTTCTACACTGGCCAGCTTCCTTTACCTACTCATACCTTCTTCTCACTGATATTTTGGCCTACTCTCCACTGTGGTCCTGACTACCTCAAAGAATTTCTCATGTCCTTGAAGCTTCAGTGCCCACTTCTAGTTACTACATCACCATGGTTCAAAGACATTACTGATTATATAATGTACCATCATTTTAATACGACCTAGTAGGAGAAGGAAATATAATTACAATAAATACACACAGAGACTGTATGACATCCTGATTCCAGGTATGTAAAATACCACAAAGGAGGTGTTCACCTTAGAATAAAAGAAGTACAGTGATTGGTAATTTGGACACAGAGGATTAGGGCTGTTCATCTTCTATATCAACCAGATGATAAAATGCTGGACAGCCTTGGGCTGCTGGCTTTGGTGTTCCCCTCTGATCCAGTCAAGATACAGCTTACCTCTGGCTATACCTTGAGGCTGAAAAGCACTAAACACAGTGGCCTGGGCTGCTGTTCCCAGATGAGCTGTGGCATGGCAGCTCCACTGAAAGATTCTGGAAGTAGGTAAGAATTGACTTACCAAGTGTCATTAAGAAAGAAGAATGGTCAACCCCTTGTCGTGTACTTTAGTATTTTTTCTAACTTAACAATATGAGGTTGATTCCAAACTATAAAATTACAGTCAGAAATTACATGGGAAATCATGCCCACATTTGGTCAGTTCTTGTCCCTTAGGTCATTTGTTTAGCTTACTGTCTTTGAAGCCTAAACTAGTATGGAAAAACAAACAAACAAACAAAAAACGCCTGAATAATCCATACCAGATGGATGAAAATTTCTGGGGCACATTTAACTCTCCTTGAGTTGTGAAGTCAAGTGACACTGAAGTTATTTTCAAGCATTGACTCAGAAGACCTGAATGTGTCAAAATGGGAAGGATTCAAGAAGGTCTTTCCCCTGCTGCCATTCAATGAGCAATTCCCATTTCCCTTTAGAAAAAGCTTTCCTCAGACTGCCAAGAACCTGCTGGCAGATGAAGTTTAAATTTAACAGATGGTCGTCTATAATTAAATGCTTGTCCACGGCTGGGCCCACTGCATTACAAATGCTGTGGGAAGACGTGCTAGTAGTTACCAAGTGTGGATCACTTCCAGGATGAGGGTCAAGGAAGAGAAAGTGTTATGTGGCCTTTCACATGAGATCATTAGAGAGACGGATAGAATTCAACCTATTGATTGCTGACAGAACCCAAGGAGAGGACTACTGAATTACTCAAACACTCAGTGGACTGAGAAGTGGGGGGATCCTTCGCCTGGGTAAGCAGGAAAGGTAAACACCCAAGGTGTGTGTTTGGGTTCATACACAGAACACACAATTTGAAGTGGAATAATACTGGTGTCCACACATACATACTGCATTGATACAACTACATTTTTAAAGTAAATTTAGAATTATCAGGGACTTGGCTTTCTTTCCATTTATGTACAACCAAATAGCTCATAGGTACAACTAAACATTTCCTTTTTCAGCTGAAAATTCAGAAACATTTAGAGACAGGTTTAAAATTTTTGATTCTAGATAAATATCTTTTGTTTTTCATGTTAGCTGAGCTGCTATGAAGAACAGGGGTCCCCTCAGGTCCCAGTTATGAGAAGATATGAGCAGAATCCACAGTTTGTGTCTTAGCTCCAGCCCTCTGATAAATTATAGCATAATGGCTATTAATTATATAGAATCCATAAATTAGGGTGCAAGTCTGTGTATATAATATATAAATATTGAATGCAAAATTTACTTTTGTAGTTAGGGGGCCCAAAATTGACTGTAGAGACAATTAAATATGTTCCCATACGTCTAACATGAGAAATCAGAGCTAAGGTCAGTTGCCAGATCTGTCCACAGTGATATGGCCCACCTTGAGGGTCCCAGCTAACAGTCTACCTTCAGCTAGGCCAAGTGAGAAAAGGTCCTGTCCCCTTGGAGTGCCAGCAGGGGCGCTGTGAGCCAGCCCTGGTGAGCTAGTGTTCACGTGGCTAACCCCCTGCTGGAGGCAGACCGGCTCCTGCCTGTTCACTGGCCTGTAGATGGCAGCCTGTTCGACCTGGAACGGCCTTCTGCCTGGGCATCATGCCTTGCTGCCTAGCCTCATAGCATCACGTGGGTTAAACTGAGTTGCTGTTAAAAATGCTTGCATCTAAGCAAACACAGAAGTGACTCTGAACTACATGTTTCTATTAATAATGTTGGTTCTAACCCCCCTCCTCAGCAGAGGGGACAAAGCGTCTGGAGACAAAAACTCAGTGAGGTTTGGGAGGGAATGGCAACACAGGGGGCAACAGCCCTGGCTACTGGGCAGGCTGGCCCCTAAAAGCTTCTTGGAAAATGTGCTTGACAAATGAAAACCAAAGTGGGGAGAATCTCCAAGCTAACTGCTACTTATTGCTCTCCTGCTCACCTTTCTTTCTTGTTTACACCAAATCAAAGGTCAAATTGAAGTTATGAAACAGCAGTTTATTTTTTTTAAAATCTTCTTTGGGAAAAAGAATGAGATAACTCAGCTGGTTAGAAAAGACTAAAAACACTCACTCCCACTATTCCTGGCATCCATACCAATGTGTTAACAGAGATGGCTTTCCAGTGAGGTCTACAAACAAACAGGGTCTGTATCCCTGAGCTGGTGGGTGCTTTTCAGTCCAGGATTCCGGAATGGCCCAAAGGAGGAGATGAGACGTAAGCAGATGGTGATGAAAATGCTGTTGGAGGAGCCAGGTCCTGGAAATGTCCCAGGGACAGAAGGACCCTAATATAGCCTGAAGTCCAGGGACTCTGAAAGCAAAGCAAACTCACCAGAGCACTGTGTCCTCTGAGGACTTCAACTGGAAAAGTAAACCGAACTTTGGCAGGTCAAACACGTTTGGGACAGGATATTTATACACGGCTATTTCTGTAACTGGAATTGATCAGACATGGGTATTCTGGGTTAGCTCAGTTACTGTCCCCTCAGGCACACACAGCCATCACACATATTTATGTGTTCTTGTGTGTGTGTGTGTGTGTGTGTGTGTGTGTGTGTGTGTGTGTGTGTGTGTGTTGGGGGTGTGTGGTAGTATATGGACAGAGAAGCCATTCTGATTTTTCTTCCTAGCATTTCATCATGTCTCCTTCAGGGTCCACTTATTAATTCCTAAACCATTAAGATTGGTGTTTGAATGGTTCCATAAGAATTCTCTCTGGCAACAAGTTAAAATAAACATTTTCAGGTCCCACCTGAAGGTTCAGAGTCAGGGCTAGGGTATACCCTGGGAATCTGTATTTTTAAGATCTCCCCAGGTGATACCAATGTCAGGTTTAGAAAGCACTGATTTTACAACAAAGAGTCTGCGAAGTGAAAAGTATATAAAGAGGGCTTCCCTGGTGGTGCAGTGGTTGAGAGTCCGCCTGCTGATGCAGGGGACACGGGTTCGTGCCCCGGTCCGGGAAGATCCCACATACTGCAGAGCGGCTGGGCCCGTGAGCCATGGCCGCTGAGCCTGCGCATCCAGAGCCTGTGCTCCGCAACGGGAGAGGCCACACAGTGAGAGGCCCGCGTACCAAAAAAAAAAATTGGGGAGAAAGTATATAAGGAGAAGTAAATATTTATTTTGTGGTTTCCTCTGAATAGAGACAAGAATTCTAAATAGCTACATTTAGTCAAAAGAATGGTATCACATAAATAGCAGGGTCAGATTTCAAAATTCAAAGGATCAAAAGTCTCTTCTTTTAGACTTTTCTCTTGATTCTGATATTCTTCTCCAGGCAATTATGTTTCTAAAGCAGCTTAGATATTTCTTTTAAGCTATTATAAAGAGCCTTGGTGGACTATATACTATAAATGATAATGGTTTTACACAAGCAGAGATCCACCTGGTATTCATTCCACCAACTGGTATTTTGTTTGTTTTTTACTAAACATCTACCTGTCATTTTACAGTACAAACTTTCTATTTATCTGTGCTCTTAGGGGCCTTTCCAAGCAGATTAGATGTTTTTGCATATTAAAAAGAGCCTTCTAAGGAGTCATACTATAACTGTTTCCAAGACAAAACAAAACTGTTTTCAAGACAAAACAAAACATTAAAAAGAATCCATCACACTCAGTCCATAGACATATACGTATATAATATCTAACAGCTTACTAGTCTTATTGGAGAAAAATTACAGAACCGAACATTATAATGGAAATCCCCAGATAACCATGAAAACAAAGGAAATGAAAATCTATCCAGTAAGACTCCATAACTGGACCTATGAAAATGGCTGCACGGGAGAGTAGATGCAGGCAACTAGTGCGTCCAGGGCAACATAACAGCCTGCAGTTACACACAAGTGGGTGAGAATTTTTAAAAGTAAATTGTGATCTTCCTGAGAGATTTTCTTTTGGTGAAATAATTCATAATTGAGTAATCTAACTGCTTAGTCTCTCCATTGCTTCATACTAGATATTGTTCCGGTACAACATTTTTTCTCTCCACTCTATCCTTCTCCAATTGTATCTCTTCATTGAAGGTGTGTGTGTGTGTGTGTGTGTGTGTGTGTGTGTGTGTGTGTGTGTGTG